>NW_021318655.1:374845-403861 GCF_001605985.2 Dendrobium catenatum
TTTTTTTTTTTGGAAATTATGAGCAGTGTCCCCAAACAGACACAACACATACGTGAGACTCGAACCAAATATCTCTTAGTTGGGAGTTTGATTGTCACATGTGACCTCGGCTCAAAAGCTGCATCCTATTCCCAAATTTCAAATAGTCACATGTGCCCTTAGCTTAAACGAATAACCATCAACCTGAATATCAACAATGTAGAGTTTATTCATCTAGCAAGAAGCGCTCCTGAGCTCTCGCCCTAGCCGCCTCCTTGGCGATTCTAGGGTTTCCTTGGCCTGTCTCTGAGTGCTACTTTTTTCTCTGTTTCGCTTCATTTTTCACCAGTTTTCTTTCTCTAGTGGCCCTTTCGGCTTTCTAGCCCTGTTTGGGGCTTCGGCTTTGGCGTGGATGTCTCCATCCAATGCTTGGGGGAAGGCTTCTAGCCCGACACATGGAAAACGTAGAGGCTTTTTTGAGCTTGACGACAATGCTTCTTTTAAATCTCCTACGTCATCTTTTAAAGACGTGCTATCTGGTAGCCCGATGCAAGGTGATAACGCTCCGAAATTTACTCAGTCTGTTGTTAATGGTGTTCCTCCTGTGCTTATTTCTGATGAGGATGTTCTTAAGCTAGCTTCTCCATTTCAGTTTACCCTCGTTGGAAAATTTGCTTTACGTAGGCCAAATTTCTATTCTATTCGTAGCTTTTTCTCTAATCTTAAACTTTCTGGATTTTATTCCATTGGGCTTTTGTACTCTAGACATGTAGCGATTCAACTGTCGAACGATCTTGACTATAGCAGGGTTTTTGCTAGGAGATCTTACTTTATCAATAACTGTCAAATGAGAGTTTTAAAGTGGATGCCATTTTTTGATGTTCATGAAGAGTCACCCATAAATCCTATCTGGATTTCCTTTCCAAATTTGAGATTACATTTTTTTAATCCCCAAGTCTTGCATGCGCTTGGCTCTATTTTTGGGAGGCCTCTGCAAACCGACCAAGCGACTGCCTCCAGGATCCGGCCTTCTGTGGCTAAGGTTCTGGTGGAAGTGGATATTTCTAAGAAACATCCTAAAGAAGTTTGGGTTGGTTCAAAGGCTTTTGGTTACTTGCAGAAAGTCGAGTTTGAGAAGGTCTCGAATTTCTATTCTCACTGAAAAATTCGTGGACATGCGATTTCCGATTATTTTAAGTTGCATCCTGAGCTTAAAAAAATTACTAAACCCCTGGATGAGATAGTTGATTCTCATGTTCTTTCTATTTCTAATAAGGTGCTGGATAATCCGGTGTTAAATGCTGTGATTGAAAACCAGGTGGATACGGTGACTAGCTCTGTGATGCCGGAAAATAGAGGTGAGTTGGATGCTAATATGGAAGATAAGAATTTGTGTAATGATAGTGAAAAGCTTCCTAATATATTTGTCTATGTTGATTCTATGTTTAACAATTCTATTGATACTCCTGTGGTTGCTCTGCAATCTAAGTTAGCTATTAATTTAGATTCTGAAATTAATGAGACTTGTGAAGAAGGGGAAATTATTCCTACTGGAAAAAAGAAGGATAAACAGGTGCAATATCTAGAACGTGGTAGGTCTTTGCCTTTGGATTTAGATGGTTCTAAATCCAAAAAATATGTTGTGGATGATTCTTTTCTTAAGAGCCTTGAGGAGGAGAATTTTACTAAAGTTAATAAGAAAAAAGGGAAAAAAAAATCCAAAGATGCTGTATCCTCTACACCGTACTCTACTAAAGCACAAACTAGTGCTAAAGGTTCTCATGGTTAAGTCTCTTATTTAGAATATCAGAGGTATTGGTGGGAAGGACTCTAAAACTAGAGTTAAAAATATTTGTAGGATTCACATTATCCATCTGTTAGTTTTACTTGAACCTTTGATTGCTATGAGTAAACCTGATAATACTGTTTCTAAATTAGGTTTTGCTAATAAATTTGCTAATTGTTCTAATAAAATTTGGATTTTTTGGAATAATGCTATGAATGTGAATATTATTGAGGATTTTGTTCAAGTAGTGCATACTTCCATATCTATGTTTAATTTTGACTGTAATGCCTCTTTTGTTTATGCTGCTTGTTCTAGAGGGGGTCGGCTTGCCCTTTGGGATCAGCTTAAGAATTTTGCTTCTTCTTCTTTGGGGCCATGGTGTGTTGGAGGTGACTTAAACGTTATTTCTAATGCTAATGAAAGATTAGGAGGTAATCACCTTAATATTATTTCCATGGAAGATTTTAATTCCCTGATTTCTACTTGTGATTTACATGATATAGGTTTCTTTGGTAATGCTTACACCTGAAGTAGAGGTAACTTGTGGCAAAGACTTGATAGATTAATATTTAATAGTGATTGGAATGATAAGTTCCATATGACTCATGTTGAGCATCTTAGTAGGACTACTTCTGATCATGCACCTCTTTTGCTTACTATAAATGCCAACCAAAATTATATTCCTAATGCATTTAAATTTCAAAATATGTGTCTTTCCCATCATGATTTCTTTAATGTCTTTGAGATAAATTGGCAGGCTCCTATGTTTCCTAATGGTAATATCTCGGGTATGGCTAAGCTATGGAACAAGCTTAGCAGACTGAAATAGGTATTGAGATAGTGGAACAAGCACATTTTTAAAAATTTATTTGCTAATATTAAAAATGCAGAGAATGAGGTGATGGAACTTGAAAAGGCTTATCAACTTAACCTTGATAGTTCTAGTCTTGCTGACTTGAATGTTGCTAAGATAAATATGTTTGCTTTACATGAGATCTATTTGCATCAAAAAGCTACTACTAAATTTACTGTTGATGGTGATTGGAATACCAAAATTTTTCACGCTTTGGCTAACAAAAAGAAAATTAGAAACCACATCTTCAAAATTTCTAGTGATGATGGTAGGGTTTTGGAAGAGGAGGATTCTATTTTAAACTCTGGTGTGGAGTATTTTAAAATTTTTTTTAATAGTGGTTTTGTACCTTCTGCTATTTTTAATCCTCATATTGTCCCTTGTTGTATTTCGGAGGCTGAAAATTTCCAACTTATTCTGGCTCCTTCTGAGGAGGAAGTTTGGAAGGTTATGCAGGAGATGAATGTTGATTCTGTTGCGGGTCCGGAGGGCTTTACTACTAAGTTTTTTCTTAAGACTTGGCACATTACTAAGGGGGATATTATGGAGGTTGTTTCTGAGTTCTTTTCGGGTAAACCTTATATTAAATTTTCTCTTCTACTAACATTGTTTTAATTTCTAAGAAGGAGGCGACCAATAAATGGAATGACTTTAGACCGATTAGTTTATGTTCCTTTCTTAATAAGATTATTTCTAAGATCATTGCTACTAGACTGGTTAATATTCTTCCCAGAATTATTTGTCATAACCAAACTGGTTTTGTGAAAGGTAGAAGCATCTTTGATAATGTTTTACTTGCGCAAGAAATTACTCATGATATCAACGCTAAAGTGAAAGGTGGGAATATTATTTTCAAATTGGACATTACAAAGGCTTATGATAATCTCTGTTGGGATTTTTTATACAAAGTTTTATATTGTTTTGGTGCCGAATGTTGGCCTTTAAAAGAGAAGCAAAATACTAAGTTAAGTTTGGCAGAGATGAGGATGCTCTGGTGGATGAGTGGCTTTACCCTTAGAGATAGTATACGAAATGAGCATATACGTGAAAAGGTTGGAGTAGCTCCAGTAGAAGATAAGATTAGAGAAAGTCGCCTTAGATGGTTTGGTCACATAAAACGGCGGCCTTGCGATGACCCGGTTAGGAGAGTAGAGGTATTAGATTTGACTTATGTTAAGAAAGGTAGGGGTAGACCTAAAAATACTTGGTTAGAAAATATTAGGAATGACCTTTCTTTATTAGATTTAAACGAGAATTTGACTTTTAATAGGACACAATGGAGAAAAAGGATTCATGTAGCCAACCCCACATAGTGGGATAAAGGCTTGATGTTGTTGTTGTTGTGGTTTTAGCCAAGCTTTTATTTCTTTGATCAAAAATAGTATCGAGCATTATTATTTTTCTATTATTATTAGTGGTAGAAGTAATGGTTTTTTTAAATCCAGTCAAGGTTTGCGTCAAGGTGATCCTCTTTCCCCTGCCTTGTTCATTATTGTGGTTGACTATTTATCTAGGGGTTTGAAGGTTCTGTACAAAAGGTATCCTAATTTACTTTATCGGACTTTGGGTGGTATCCCTATTACTCATCTTAGCTTTGCGGATGACTTCATTATTTTTGCTAATAGCTCTCTGACCAATATTGAATTTATTGTCAAGTATTTAAATGAGTTCCAGAACTTGAGTGGGTTGTCTATTAACAAAAATAAAAGTAATTTCATTGTTTCTAAATCTGCTAATCAAGATAGAATTAATGATATTAAAAGAATTTGTGAGTTTAATTTTTCTGCTTTGCCTTTTAAATACTTGGGTACCCCTATTTTCAAGGGGAGGAAGAAAAGCATGTTATTTGAGGATATGATCACGGTTTTTCAAAGCAAAATTACTAACTGGTCTTCCAATTTCCTTTCTTTTGGCGGTAGACTTGTACTTATTAAACATGTTTTAAATTATATCCCTGTTTTTATTCTTCACACTCTTAATCATGCTCCTTCTATTTGTCTTAGATTGGAAAGATTGATCAATAAATTTTTTTGGGGAGCCAAGAATAATAAATCATGCATTATGTGGTCTTCCTAGTATAAATTGTTTGGTCCCTTTAATGAGGGTGGTTTAGGTTGTAAGAGTTTTTTGGATATGGTTAAGTCTTTCTCTTTTAAACTTTGGTTTTCCTTTAGAGCAAAAGTTAGCTTATGGTCTAATTTTATGTATGCTAAGTATTGCAAAGAGATGCATCCTACTTTATGTAGTTTTAAAAGAACGGATTGTTCTGTTTGGAAGCGGTTATGTCAAATTAGTTGGGAGGCGGAGCCTTTTATCCAATGGGGTTTGAGCAAAGGGGATGTTTACTTTTGGCAAGACAATTGGCTTGGGCCGCGTTCTATATACAGCTTGCTTTGCTCTCATACTCTGGTTTCTACTAAGGTTAGCTATTTTATTATGAATGGTAACTGGAATGTCAATAAATTGAGACAGATTTTACCTGAGGAGATTTATCATCTTGTTTTGAACATTCCTTTGAATATTGATGATATTGACCGCTTGCTCTTCAACAGTTCAACCAATGATGTTTTTAAAATTAAAAATGTGTGGGAGGTTTTTAGAATCAAGAAAGAAATTTCTAATGTTTATGGCTCTATTTGGCACAATAATATTCCTTTGTCTTATTCTATTCTTGCTTGGAGGTGTATTAAAGGTTTATTACCGGTGGATACTTGGCTTTGGAACAAAGGTTTTTATCTTCCTTCTAAATGCTATTATTGTTCGAATATAGAAAGTATTAATCATGATTTCCTCTTTGGTAAAAATGCTCAAAAAATTTGGAGATATTATGCCATCCTTGTTAACAAGCCTATTCCTGTTATTGATCCTATAGCTGTTATTAGTATTCAGGATTATTTGGCTGGTTAGATATCCATTGTTAAAGGTCATGTTCTTAACCTGCTTCCTACTCTTATTTTGTGATTTCTTTGGAAAGCTCGTAATGAAGCTAAACATAATGGTAGCAAGATGGAGGACAAGAGTATTATTTCTAATAATAATAATAAACTGCTTCAACTTTGTGCTGCAAGTTGATTTCGAGAAAAAATTTTATTAACTGTGATAATTTGTGTGTGAGCCAGGGTATTCCTATTCAAACTGCTAAGTCGTTGAGAAGGGAAAGGATTGTTAGATGGATGAAACCGGTCCCTCCTATTTGAAACTTAATACTGATGGTTCTGTTGGTCTTACTTGTGCTGGTTTTGGTTGGATTATTCGTGACAATGTTGGTAATGTGATTGTGGCTTATACGGGCCCTTTATCTTTGTGTAAGGTCATTTTCGCTAAGCTTATGGGTTTACTCAAAGGGCTTTACATTTGTAAGAATAGAGCTTTCATTAACATTGAGATTTAGGAGGATGCTTTAAGTTTAATTCAAATTATCAACAATTTAGATGTTTATTTTCCTCAGTTTTTTTACATTATTAGAAAGATTCGTATGGCTCTCTCTACTCTTAATTATACAATAAAACATGTGTTAAGAGAGGGCAATGCATGTGCTGATTGCTTAGCTAAGCTTGGTAGTAGGTTGGAGGAGGAAAGGGATTTTGATCTTGTTAATATTCCTCATATTCTGAAAGGTTTAGTTAACCTGGATAAAATTGGCTTGCCGTATATCAGATCTAGATGATTTCTTTTACTTCTGTTGTTATGTTTTTGAGTCTGGTAGATTGTTTTTTGTTATTGGACCGGGTGTTCTTTCTTTTGGTTTCTCTTCTGGACTTGCTGGGCGTGCGGGGTAATGTTTATTTTTCTGCTTGGGTTAGTCACTCTGTCATTTCTGGCCACAAGAGGATCTTTTATATGGATAATTGTGTCCTGTATCTGTTGAGGTTTTTTGTGTTTTGTAATGGGTGGTTGCTGCTCTGGGTTTCTCTTATCAATCAATTATGGAGATGTATTCTACCTGGTAGTATGGGTTTGACCTCTCTCAATTATTGGTTTAATGCTAATTGTTGCTTTCCTAATTGGAAAAGTCATCTATATTGGGACAAGAGGATGGGTGTTAGGAGATTTTTTCCTATCTATCTTGGTGCGGGTTGTAGTAAGCTTCATATGCTTTCTGGTTATTGCTGGAGTCTTTTTTCGTTAGGCTGGATCATTCTGGAGTTGGTTTTCTGTGAGAGTATTAGTTTTAACTATAATCATAAGAGTTTTTATACTAATAGTTTTATCTACTTTATATCTAATGCTTATCTTGGGAGTGTGTTTTGCAGGGGTAAATCTGGTTTTGAAAGCTTCAAATTGTGCAAGGTACCCAATTTTTGTTTTTATATGCTGCTCTATTTTGTTCTCCAATTTTGCAGGAAGTACGCGCTGAACGTGATTTTTTTTAGCTTCCTTTTTTGGGTGTTGTTTACTCACAGCCCGATTTTATTATTAGGATTTTTTTTGTAATCTTAGGAAAAGGAACCACCGGCTCGTAGGTTTTATTTCTTTTTATCTTGTATCTCTTTTGAGCATTAGAGAGCTGGAGGATCCTTCTAAGGACTTTGTAACCGGATTTTTGATATTAACGTGTAGACCCCTATAGTGGGTTTTAACCCAAAAAAAAAACAACAACGTAGAGTTTAGAATTTTTCGTTCATGTTTGAGAGGAGAAAATTTTGGCGTTGAGAGATTTTAATACATAATCATTGAATTTATTTTGAAATAAGTAGTGATGCATCATATAAATTGATCAAATATGAATCTTGATGTAGGCTTTGTTTAGGATAATTTTCATCCTGCTTTATAAAGTTATTATAGAGAAAATAGTTTTTTAAATTAAGCTATTGCAAAAATCAGCTTTTTAGTATAATTTTATTTTAAATAGTGAAAAAGTAATGACCAAATAAAAATTGTGGTGGCGATCTTAAATGCAAAGCAATAAGAAAGTTGTCCCAAACAAAATCAAAGTATTAAGATTGAAAATTTCTAGAATTAAATTCGATACCAACCTAGCTCCAATTTTCATAAATTTATAATTGAACTTAGTATCTCAACGAGGCCAATATCACTCAATTCTAAGGACATCAAATAACTTAAGTGTTGAAAAAATAATCTATGATGAAGGAAATTAAGATGAGTAATCCAGTGGAATGTTTTTGGAGATTGGATTATGAATTGAAATTAGAACAAACTTTGGTATGTAAAAATTCTAGAACCCTTCTCGATTTTCAAGCAACCACCGTACTCACCAGATTTTCATCGCTCAACCACTGTCTCCTAGTCGCATCATCTAACTTTTTATCCAAACCAATCATTCTTCACTATTTTTTCATAATCTCTATTACAACCACATGAGATCAAACTATTGTCGTCAAACTTATCATCTAATTTTCTCCAATTGGAGGAAGAACGTACTTCTATTATCTCATTCACATAGTAGATAATTTCAACCAGACTAGACTTTGATTTTCTTCCCTTTCTAGATTATCCTCATAAAATTTTTGTGTTTCGTATGAAACTCGTCTTTTATCTCTATATATGCATTAGATCGATTTTCTTATAAATTTAAGATATTAAACACTATCTCTACTGCTTTGAATATTTTAGAACTCAGCAAATATAATATATATAATTAACCAATTATTTTTATATTGTATAATCTTAAAATAAATCTAACATTTTATGTACCTAAACTACCAAGTTGTTGGCCACATTCTGAGAAGGTTTCGATCCTAATTACAAATGTTGATCAAAAGATCTTTCCATTAAGAATTTAATAATTAGTTTGGTTTAGAATGTTAAACTAAAGCTTAAGAATTTTTCTTAATGTAATGCGCATCAATAAAACAATTTCAACTGTTAAAAATCAAGACTTCAAAATCAACATGATAAATTTTCAGTTAAAAAGTTTTTTTTTTTCCAAAAATATTGTCAACATTTTCTTAAATATGATTTTTTGCTGAGCAAATAATATGCATGATTTAGTATGATATTATCATATTATCATTATTTTTTAATCTATATGAATGCATTAATTAACTCATTTAATTTACTTAAGAAATAATTTATTTGTAGATCTGGTTTTCTAATTATTTATTACTTCATATTAGACAATTTTTAACCATTAATTAGTTCAAGACCATTTCAATGATGATGTGAAATATTTGGAAGGATGTGAATCTTTTGATATCAAAATGGAAAAGAAAGGAAGTGTAAAATGCAAGTAGAAAACATTAAGATTTTATTATAAATCATTGTTATTTTTATATAGTATACTTAGTTTGGTTTTCTATCTCCAACTAATTTGCCATATGGCAATGTGATTGCATGTCATATGCCAATCAATTTTCTAACTCTTTGCATCTTATGTTTCAGCAAATAGATTTAAGTTTTGTTTGAGACAACTTTCTTACTACTTTTTGCAACTTTTTAGTAAAAAAATTTCTTGAACTAAAATTTTTTATACTAAAAAACTGTTTTAAAAAGCAATAAGAAAGTTGTTCCAATTGAAGCCTTATTACTTCATGAAAATTCTAATAATAATAATAATAATGATTATCAACATATACTTTTCAATAGTTAATAGTATGATACTATTTGTTATTGTATTAGAAAAATGGTAGATAGTATTAGGTGAAAGCAAGTCCTCTTCATGAATTGAGATAATTTTTTTAAGATTCTACTTTATATTGATAAAAAATGCTCAAAGAAAAATGTTGATACAAGATGTCAATTTATTTAAGAAGCCAATAAATAAGCTAGGTCAACTTATGAGTCAATAACTAATTATAAAAAACAATGTAGCAACTTACAAATAAATGTTTTTTTAATTCAGTCTAGGACAAAACCTTTTGGATAGAAAAATGAAAAATGTAATTGTTGGAATCATAAAATAACATATGATATCAATTTTTAATTCAAAATATGCTATATATATATATATATATATTCAAAATTAGGTCTATTTACAAAGATTAAACAAGATCATAATTAAAAGAAACTTATGGTAAAAGATCTAATGCATAATTAACACTAAGTTGACACATAAATCGCTCAAATCAAAGTATACTAATCATAAAACTAGCCAAAATGGATGATCCAAGATAAGTCAACCCATGTTAGGCTAGACTGATTTGAAGTAAGTAAAAGTGAAATAGGATTTATTAGTATAATTAGTGATGACACATCTATCATTATTGTCATTGGTTATACTATTTGAATGGTGGATGCCAACTTTAACACAATCACATTAGGAAGACTCTTCGAGGATGACTTACTATACTCAACTCAGGTTTGAGGAGTAAGTTGAGTCTTGTGATGAGAAGGGACTATAAAAATCAAAATCGAAAAACGTAGCTTCATCTCTTTCATTTAATTCGACAACTCTTTAATATATCAATCCTTATCATTGATATTATTTTTTGATAAATCTTCCCAGACTGTGGGGGCTCCTCGACATTATCATCTTGTTATGATGTCTCTATTTAGATTTAGCTCAAATATTTGCCTTAGATGCAACCTAACTCCAAGTCTCAATTTCATATTTTATTAAAAAGGAGATTTTCTTTTTGATTGACAATTATATGATCTATAACGCATGTATTCTAATAAAGCTTATTATAGACTTTCACTTTGATCTCCAATTATTTCGCTTGAAGAATGAATGTATGCTTTCTTATATTCTTTTTCTAACATACCTTATGGATATGGGGAAGAAGCATGAGATGAGATAAGAAGAGGAGGAATGGCTTTTGGTCTCAACATACTCCAATCAAGCTTAAAAAACACTAAACGTGTTGCAGGAGGATCTAATCTAAGAGCCTACTAGAAATATTTGTCCTACCTTAGATATGCCTTCAAAATTTTTGTAAGATTAGAGGATTAACTTGGCTTATTTGAATCACTTCAGTGAATAAATGTGTAGACAACAAAACATAAGGAGGCATCCATTTAAGGATAATCACTAAGGCTACCCTATGCTAACTTTGTCATAGAGTAACTAAAACTAATTACTTTTATTATAGATAACAATGACATTATCACTAATAATAGATGATGGCTCGAGCTCCCTTAAAAAGCTCGTCTAAGATACAAGCAATCTTCTCAACTTACTTGACCTCTCTAAAAGGGAACTTTTTTTATAAGATTAAATGATAAGTATTTTAGATATTTTATAACAAAATCAAAGAATAATCATAAGGTCTATCTTCTTCTTTTTTTGAATTTAGTGGTATTTATTAATATTTTTTTGAAATTTAATTTCCTTGCTCTTCACTAGTGAGAATTGGTGAAAATTAATCTCAAACAAACATAGTTCAATATCCTCCATAACAATACTGCTATGGCAGTCGGGTCTAGGCCGTCGGTTGCCAGAATCCTGGTTGAGCTCCATATTACTAAGCATTACCCATATAAGGTTTGGATTGGTCCTGAGAGATTAGGTTATTTCCAATCGGTTGTGATGGAAGATTTCCCTTCATTCTGTGACCATTGTAAAGTGATTGGTCATGCCTGTTGTGATTGTCTGAAATTAATTCACCGGGTTGATGTGGGGAGTCGTTCGAATGCTGGTGTTGGTATTGCTGTTCTGGGTGCTAATGAGAATGCGGGAGTTAATGTTAATTATGTTGTCTCTGGTGATGATTGTGGCATTGAGGTTTTGGATACTAGTGTTAATGCTGTTGTTACTGATCATGTGTCTGATATTGAGCCTGTTGTGGGGGCTAAGCTTCCGGAGATGGGTGTGGTTGGTGCTATGGATAATGCTAATCTTATTGTTTCTCTTGCGGTTGATTCCTCTATGCAGGTTTGTGAGGATGTTGTGGTTGGGATGTTACCGCCTTGCAAGGTGGTTGGGGCTGTGTCCAACCCGTCTGTCGTGCCTACGGTATTTATTGAATGCTCTGAGGTTCCACCTGTAGCTGTGGATCTTGTGGTTTCTGTTGTCCCCACCGTTTCTTCACCTGTTGCCTCTCCCACTGTTCTAAATGCTAGACTAGTCCCTAGTGAGGTGGTTGATGTTCATGTTAAATTAATTGAACCTCATGCTTTGGTGTATCATGTGGGTGAGCATTCTGGGATGGATGTGAGGGGTGGCCTTGATTGGCTTCAATGTTCTTCTGAGTATGAATCTGGGTCTGCCTCTTCCTTTGAGTCTGATGGGGTTGTTGATCACGGGAAGGATTTTCTGCGTGATAGACCGATTGTCTCTCGTGGGAAGGCTCGTGGGAGGGGTAGAAGGGGTCGTTAACCTTCTTCCTCCCTGTTGGTTGGCTTCGTCTGTTTCGTGTTTGGCTGATCTCTCTTCTGTTTTTTGTTGCACTTGTGCTCTAATTTTATTATTTGATTGGATGAAATGTGGTCGAGTGCTTTGGACTCTGAGTTTTGCTGGTGGAAAGTGGATCATTTGTCGGTTTTCATTTGCTTGGGCCGTACTTGGTGGTGTTGTTTGGATGTTATGGTTGGTTAACTTTCTCTCTCAGTTGGCTATGGACGTGGGTTTCTTGGCTGCGAGTTATGGTTTATGGGCAATGATGTGGCGTTGGCTCACTTTTCTTAAGCCATGGCTCGTGGAAACCTTTGGTTTTCTCCATCCAAACTGGATGGACGGAGCCTTGTTTGGGATTGGTTGGAAGTCTTTTCAGTTTGGTGAGGCCGATAGTTCTCATTATCCTCCATTTGTATCTCTATAACTTTTTCGTACTGGTTGTTTTAGCTTGTTGTAACCTCTCTTTTTGTTGGAATAAATTTTTTATTTAAAAAAAAAAAAAAATCCTCCATAACAATAGGTTGTACTGGCTTTGCCACTATTAATTCAACACATATGGATGCACCTAGTAAGTTAAAGTTTTTTTTTTTTTTCCTTTTTTGTGGACATCACTCTCACATTATATGAAATTATAAAGTTATAATAGAGTATGGTAGGTTTTTAAATAAGATTGGATTGGCTTAAATGGTGGCCCACTCCATGAAGGACATGAAACATATTTCTTAGAAATGGTAACAAGCATGTTAATATTCCTAAATAGCTATAGCATAATTTTATCAAAACTAAGGGAATATGAAGCAAGGGAAATGCAAAATTTACCCATAATTAGTATAGTATAAATCACCACTTGATTTGTAGTTGTCAAGTTAAAGTTTCCATTCTCCTTATTATAAATTGATCCCTCTTTCTTCAAAAGATTCATAGAAATTCTTATTGCAAACCTTGGAGCCCTTTTCTTTGATGGCTATTTATGAAAAAATAAGAGGTTATTGAAGGGTGATGGAAACCTTAAATGCTTGGTAATGAATTATGGTGGTTGTATAGGATATTTTACTGGTTTAAGATTGATTTTATGTAGATTTAATGAGTTTTTTGAAGGAGTGTGAGAGACTGTAAGATTTTAAAATGGTTGTGGTTAATGTGGGAGAGTGATGGAAACCTTAGGTGTTAGAGGTAAAGTCTTGGATGGCTAAAACCCTGAAAAAATAAAAAAAGTTGTCCCAAATGAAGTATGAATTTAATAAAATACATAAGCCAAATATGTCCCTGTATAGATAATTGGTTAATTAGAGTTAGTCTAGATTGAAGAACTTTGACATTTAGCACTTTAGCTAAGACCAGTAGACTTGTTATAAATAAATTTTATGGTCGAAGTTACTTACACATTGACCACGGTTATATGGATGAGCCCCTTGGAATCCATTTGACTAGGCTCAGGGTAGTTTATGTCTAAGCTAAGGCGAACCTATGTATTCATTAGGATGACTATACTTGTGCTCAATTAGGGCACAGTCAGATCAAATAGACATAGTTAAAATCAAATGAATCCTAAAGATGCCTGACTTGGGATAGTTCAGTGATCTACTAAGTTCAGAATGAAAGTCAGGCTTATTTTGGATGCAATAACGATCTTGTCTAGAATATAAGCTATTTGTTTGCACATAGGATTCAAAGTAACTAAGCTAGTCTAAACTATTTTATAACAAACATAGCCTACGAGGTGATTTAATTTCGCCACCTAAAATTAAGGCCATCATGAAGATTTTGAGATAAGGATCATATTTGTGTCCCATTGTATTCTTGTTAAGTAGTTTGTTCTTCTCAGGATCTTTTAAGAAGTCTATATATATATCGACATGACGTTTGGACATTTTTAGGAGCTGGACAATGGAACTTATTTTCTACTAAACAGAATCGTTAATCCTCTCTGTTATTTGTCTCTTACTACTTAAATTATGTATTCGAAGCTATTAATAACAATTTTTAACTAAATGAAATAGATAAATTAGTTTAGAGCTTCCCAGCTTGATAACTCTAAACACACAAAGTATTTTTTTAAGTAAATTTTAATCAAAGAATAAGCAAGAAAAGGTTCTGATACTATATGTTAACGCTGGCCATAGTTCATGGCTATCTTATAATTTTATTTATATTTTCTTTTGAATGTTGTTACTATCTCGGTGCCTGTATTTTAATTGAAAAAAATAAATGAATCACATCAAGTGAATTATTATAGAGCAATTTTATTTTGTTGATATTGTAAACTAAGAGATGGGTATGCTGAAAGAAGTTTTATTGCAGTCTATATGAAGTTAAAATTTTTTATATGGTTATTTTTAAATGTAAGATAAGCTAACAAATAAAATAAAGTTATATTTATTAGAATGTTTATTGTTTGGCTTATCAAAATGCTTTCAGGTTTAGGCATAATTTTTAGAGTGAAGCATAAATCCCGAAGCATTGATAAAAGGTTGAAATGTTTTTTATTTGAATTTTAAATCTTAAAACATCAGAGTATTTAGACAAAAAATAAATTTGAGATCATGTGAATTTTATTTTATCAATAAATTTATGATGAAGTCAAAACATTCAACAAGATGAACCCAATGATACTAAGAACTGTTGGATCTAAGTCCATATGGCACTAAATAATGTTTGTCAACACCTTTCTTCTTGGTCGCTATGTTTCTCAATCTCCCTTCGTATCAAGTGAATGACTAAAACTATCAGCCATGTCCAAACTTTTGATGTTTCTTATTGGTGATCATTTGAGCTTACCAATGGCTTATCACATCTATTTGTCATTTAGATATTTAAGACCAGTCTTCATGGTCAGTCAATCTCTTCTCATAAAAAAAAAAGAGACCAAGTTAACTGCCTATCATCGCACGACCACTATTCCTTATGGATCATAACTAATATGTTTATCAATGATTAATGTCTATTATCGTTCATCGATCAAAATCTGCACACAGCTTCACAATCTGCAGTATCTTAATTAGCATATTATAAGAATGAAAAAGATGGCCTCAGACCATCATCGGACTCAAGAACTTCCTTAAACTGTAACCCAAAACCTGCCAATGATTGATATTTAAAGTCCATCAAACTAGTCACTCAATCGCCCCTCATGTCAGAAAAAAAAAAAAAGCAAAAACATAACACCTAGTGTTACGGGCTAGAATATACGTGGCAGTACAATTAGAATTTTACATCTCAGCGTTATATAAATATCCAACACACAAACAGATAATATAAGATTTTTTAAGTGGAAAATCTTGAAAAGGGTATAACCCACGGGGTCATGCCCAGTTGAAATAATTCCACTAGTGTTTGAGTAGATTACAGTTGACTGAATCATCCTTGAGGAAGATCAGATTGTATTAATCAACTGTTTGATTGAAATCTAGTGATAAATGGAGGTCAGCCTTAGGTCCGTAACGTTGGGTTGGGCTGAAGTTCGATAGGAAGTCCAGGCGATGGCTAAGGAGGAGCTAGGTGGTAAGAGCCATCTCCGATCTCTCTCTTGTTTCGTTCCTTAGGCTCGCTTGCCATCAGAAGTGAGGGGTCATTTATAAGTTTTTGAGAGTGGCATGAACAGTAAATAGGAGAAGAACAAAGACAAATTGGGAGTGATTTGAATTGACGGCTGATGCTGATTCCCTTGTTCTGGACCGTCTACTGGAAATTTGAATGTCTTAGCAATATCAGAATGTAGTGATCTTGGGCTTGTTGGATTTGTCTCGTCAAGCCGCTCGATTCGACTATAAGCATGTCACATTTGGAAACCATTTTGTAATCCAAATTGTGGTTTGAACCTTCCAACAAAACTTTTGGTCTTTGATTTGGACCCATTTGGGCTCGAATTAAATCGAATTTGAAGCCGTTGGATTCGTATTTTCGAGAAGTTCATTTCGACTATAAGTTTACTAAAATCGGAGTTTGGATAGTCCCAATTTTAATTTCGGAAGTTTCCAACTAATTTTTGCCTTGAGATTCGTGCCCAATCAAGATAATTTTTTGATGAGATATCATGTAGCATCACCTAATGGCAACACTTGTACCTTAAGACTCCCACAACCACCGTACCTAAAGATATATTATATATACTTCATGGTTAATGCCTGTCATTAACACCTTTCATTTTTTTTTTCTTTTTCGGGGTTGTGGGACCATTTTGGGTTTTTTATTTCTCCATTTTGAAATGTAATAGCTCTGGTTGTTGAATTTGGAGGTTGACTAGGGGTTTTCTACTATTTTAATCACTCCACATGTTTCATAGTTATGAAGAAAGCATCATTTGTAATTTTGAACTCAAACAAACAGACATTTCAATTGAGCAATTTCTCCTCTTCCTTTTTTAACCATAACAGCGCACCATTTCACCACACATTTTTCATATGGGCAGGAATGAACATCTCTTTTTTTTTTCTTTTTTTTTTTTTGGGATAGGCTGACCGCTCTAGCAAGATCCACTAGAGTTTTTAATTTATTTCCAACAAATGTGCTACGAGTTTAAACACAAAAATCTCATATTCTTTTAAAAAATAGAGTAATGGAGTCTATCACATAGAAGCAATTCATTTAGGAGAACATCCTTCAAAGAAATTTCTCTTCCAAGTCATTTAAGACATTCAAATGCATCAATGATTTAGATCCATCCACACCATTACTGCTTTCAGCAAAAATAAATAAATAAAGATAAAAATAAAAATAAAATCTCCTCGGATCCAAAACTGCATTTAAACCTTCAAATAACATAATAACTTTGAGGAAAAAACTTTAACGTGATAGCGTGCATGCATGCAGTTTTAATCATCATCAAAATCACATTTTGGGAATCTTAAAGCAGCATTAACTAAGTCCTAATTCGATTAATACATGCAAGTCAGAAGCTTTGCCCATATTTAAGATTTCATTTAGAATAACTTTCTAACTGCTTTCTAAAATGATTTTTTTATACAAAAAATTTTTATACTAAAATACAATTTTTAGAAAACAGTAAGAAAATCATCACAAAGGAATCCTAACTTTTATCTTTCCAAATCTTATTTAAATAAGTTTTATCAGCTGTTAATGTAGATAAACATGAAGCCATTTTTACAAATAATATTAAAAGAATAAAAATTTAATAAAAAAATAATAAAAAATGAAGCTATTTTTAAATTATTGAAAGTATTTTTATTTTGTTTTATTAATTTGAGTGTCAAATCACTAATTTAACATGTGTATTTGATGTCAATCATCAACCAACCAACGCAGAGATATATAATATTAGTGCTCATAGGATGGCTTTGAATCCTCCAATTCAAAATTTTCTCAATATAGCTTCAGTTTTGAGGATTATTTCAACTGATGCACAGTTCTTTCTACACGTACAAATCGTTCCAAAATTCTTTTACTTGAAAGCAACATCTCAACGTAGAGTCCCAATCAAATGCTCGTTAAAAAACTTTGAATATTTTATGAGAATCATATTATGAATTTTATTCTCACATTTTTAGTCTGAGAATTTGCTTACGCTTAACCTCTTTCATAAGAGGAAAACCACTGCGACTCTTTTATGATTTTTCTTTTTTCGTTTTGTTGTTGAAAACTCCTTACTTACTCTTTACGTACAAAAAAATATTTATCGTTAAAATCCCAAAACTATTCTATGTTTGGCGTCTGCCAATGTTTCATTATTTTTTCTATATCAATTCCTTTGAAATAGACGAAAGTCAAAAATAAAAAAAACGCGTTTATAAAATTTTTTAGCAGAAAAAAATATAAAAATATATATAAATCTTTATTCCAATAATAACAACACTACAATAATAAAACGTCAAATCTTTATTTCACTGCATTGGATCCGCTACAAAATCTTTTTCTCTAATAAAGTTTTTTTAGGCCTATCTATTTCTTTCTTAAATATAGGTAAATTCTAAAAAGTCTACTCTTTCAATCCTCATTTGAAAGAGCAAATATTTTTAGTTAGAACTATATTAAAAAAAAAGATAGAAATAGATTAAAAAAATTTGACTAGAAAATATTATACATATGAAAAAGAATTTATGGACTTTTTATTTATTTATTTGGCCTAACTTCTACTGTAGTGAAGGACATGTAATTTTTTTTTTTTGATTTGGCCTAACTTATACTGTATTGAAGGACGGATGGATGTTGACTGCGATGTAGAAAGGGAAAATTAATTCGTTGCAGTTGCTTCGAAGAGGGACACCAATGAAATCTCCATCATGCTTCAGTGTGGTTAAAAACTTTAATTTGACTTTTGGTAAAATCAAAAGGTTGTATCAACTGAAATTTTATCCTGAAAAAGTTTTTTTTTATCTTTTACTTTGTTGGCTAACAAAGCACCAACACTTGTTATCTTCAAAGGAAGAAATTATTCTCCGCGGATGTCGAACATAGCTCTACATCAGGAGATTAATCAAAATGAGTCACGGCAGCAATGTTGAGCGCTGTACTGAGCCGTTGTTTTGAGAGATACCGAGCAGTACTGAGCCGTGGTACCGACGTAGCTCTTTCTGATTTGTCTCCGAAAGGCGTTCGGCGTCCGCACATAATAATTGCCTATTGATGAATAAATCTAGTTAAGGAGTTCATCGCAAATAGGAAAAAAAACTATGAATTGTCAAATGTTAAATTAAACAAACAGTTGGGTCACTTCTAAAAAATCATTGTTTTCGCAGCATTTTATACTAGCAGTATTAATAACGCAGTTATAGATAGATATAAGAAGCGGTTTTAACCGCAGTTAAATTAACCCTAAAAAAGTTAAAATTTCATAATATTTTGTAGCAGCCGTCCTCCGACTCTTCCTCTCTCTTCCGCTCGACCCCTCTCCATTTGACTTCGTCGCCTTCGTGTGATAGGCGGAGTTTTGAACGAGTCGCCAAAAAGCGTCTTCGCCTCCTTCGTGCCTTCTTGTCAGATACAAAATATCGCCTCCTCAAGCCCTAGACGAACTCCTTCCTTGCCATTTTCTGTTTGAGCGGTAGTAGCGACCACAACAGGAGATAACTCGTCCCGAAGGTAGCCAATCTTCCTTCCTTCTGCGCGCTTCTTCGGTTAAATCCTGTAAATCTGTTTATTTAACCTTGTTTTATTTTTACGGCAGAATTATCTCAATGAAACAAAGCACAACCTCGAGTAGATTCCTCCTCTTGAACTAATTCCAATAATCAATCTCTGAAAGAAGAGGAAAAATCAGGAGAATAACTGGTCAGCAAAGCAAAGTAATTAATATGAAAGAGAATAAGATTAGAGAACCTAATAGAAGACATCATATAGAAGCAAGAAGCTACTTCAACAACAACGGTGTTTGTATGTGTACATATAAAAGTTCTATATCTTAGTTGCAGAAGAGCAACTACTAAAGTAGTTGTAGATTTATATGTTGTTAATATTCACTCAATTTATATTTGTATAGTATTTTATTGATATTTGTAATTTGATAATAAAATTTGATTTTTTTTTTGCTTTATATATTTTTTAATTTATTCTACCCTTTAGTAGCGGTTTTAATACCTGCTAAAAGCGCTGCTAAAGACTACCTACAACAGCACTCATAGAACCGCTGCTAAAGCCTTTGCAGCGAACGCAAATACAGCGGTTTTGCAGCGGTGCGTAAACTGCTGCAAATAAATTAGTAGGTATTTAAACCACTGCAGTAGGTCCTAAAAAGTGCTGCGAAATCCTGATTTTTTAGTAGTGGTAAGCCACATCAACCCATTTTGATCTTCTTGGTACATAAAAAGCTATAAAAGGATCTTCTTACAATTCTATAAAAAAGCTATAAGAAGAGAACATAGAAGACAAAAATGAAATCTAACAAATATCAATAATAATATATAAGGAAGTTGAAAATTAGGCCAGATCTAATTCATATTACTGACAATAAATAAAATATAAAGAAGATAACACCTAATTGGTTATTATGCTATGTTAGCATCGATATAGATTTTGCTATAATTTCAATTGTGGAGTTTATAACCCCATCTCTCTAATATCATATGGAGATGATGTCCCCCATTATAAGGAAAAAAATTAGAGATATTTGTTCAATTGGCCTAAACTTTTATTTCACTTGTTTCAATGTTAATTGCATTGCTACAAAATTCACATTTAAGAAAAAAATGTAAGAGGTATTCTTGACTTTTATTTTGCAATTTAATCCATATAATTCTTTGAATTTGTCGAAATGGTGAAAGTCACTGTGCTTAAGATACATAGACATAGAAGAAGAAGTAAAATAGAGGAAGAGCTTGCAGAACTACTGTAGCTGAACACCATCAGCAGACATGATAGTTTTTATAAGGTAGAGACAGGTAGTTAGAATATCAGAGTCTATTTTGAAGACAAACTAAGCATACAAGAGAATATTATGAACGTGTTAAGAGAAGCCGCCTGCACTAGTGGTCAGCATGTCTGTTGATGATATTCATTTGCTAACATCCACCCTCAAATGAAGAATCCAAGTGTTCACATAAAGCTTTGAAGTGAGGGATAGCGGCTTGGTGAGAATGTCCATTAGCTGATCGACTGTAGCGATATGAAGCAACTCAATAGTAGACATACTGACTAATGAAATGGTGGTCAATCTCAATGTATTTCATTCTGGCATGGAAGATGGGGTTATGAGCAAGCACCATGGCTGAAGTATTGTCATATAAAAACTGAGTTGTTGATCGCTGTGTAGCTTGGAAATCATGGAGGAGATGACTTAACCATATAATATTAAAGGATGCCGAGGCTGGAGCATGAAATTCAGCTTCGATTGATGATTTAACAACCGTAGGCTATGTGAAAGCCCTTAACTTTTAATAAAAAAAAATTTTGACCTGAAGAAGTCAATAATTATTTTAGTAGTCATTATAAGTCTAAATCACAAACTGTATTCACCAGAATATTTTTAGTACTATTGTGCCTTAAATACCCTATTTCTTCACATAATTTTAGGGCACTATTTAAATTTCTTAAGAAATCGGCACATGTCGGTACAAGTAGGGTTTTTGGGGCAGTCATGTGTCCGTTTTGCAAATCAATTATTTTATTCCCATCTCAATTTTTAAAAATATATAATTTTTAACAAATTTTCTGATTAAAATTTTATATTTGTTAACAAAAAATATAGATAACTTTGCACAGGTAAAACTTTCATCGCATAATTTTTTATATGTTATAGAGATTATGATTATGTATATTTTGAATATTTTTTTAGAAATTTTACGAAAGGGGCTTTTAAAATTTGTTTGATTTTTACTGAATATAAAATTATCTTAATATTAAAAAATGGTGATTTAGTACAATAAAAACCTTAAAATATGATTTTATGCAATCTCTGATAATTTAGTAATTTTTTTTAAATGTTAATTTTTGCATAGTAGGATTTTCTGTTGTTTACTGTTATACAACAATATTCAATTTTGATATATGCTCAAATACTCTTTAATTGTTATATTGTGATGATATATATGCATATGTGATTAAATTATATTTATTCGGAGCTACAAGGGGCCAGAATCCTTTGAGATTCTGTATGTGTCAAGGAATTGCTAGGAACTATGACACATACATTTATTCGGAGCTACAAGGGGCCAGAATCCTTTAAAATTATGTCTAAGATAGGGATATATGATATGTTCTAGTGCTATAAGCATAAATAAAAATGGAGTCATAAGGGGTCAAAATTCTTTAAGGATTTTGTGTGGGACCAAAAAATTAATGTGACGTGAATTTTAATTTATTTTTTTGTTTAGTATTATTATATAAATTAGGGAATAATTATTATGCATTTATTACATCTCTCAGTATAGTGATTTATTTAAACTATATTTAATATCTTTTAAATAATCACCAAAATAATTGATAAACAATATTTAAAAATTTAGATTAGTTTATATGGATTGCTGAACTGTTGTAGCTCATTATGGTATTACTTCTAGTTTTTAGGATATAGGAAGGGAAAGAGATTATGAATTAGCATTTCAAGATCAGATTTGAGGTCATAGGGATTTTACTTATTTTATTTTTGTATAGTTATAGCTAGTTAAAATTTTAATTCTATGGCTCTTGCTTGTATCCATTTATTGTAGTGTAGATATATATTTATTTTGATGAATTGAATGAAACCTGGTGGATTAGTTACTTTCAATATTTGGATGTTTTAGTAGCCCTATGATTTGTAATTTATTTAAATGAATATTACTATAAAATTTGAAATAATTATAAAATTAGATCTTGGGATTTTTCTATCACAGCTCATTACAATAGGACCTATCCTAGTCAGGTTGGGTTGTGATAATCTTTTGTGGTATCAAACCAATAATTTTGAAATTAGATCGTAAAATAGAGAAATAGGAATTGATATGTAAGTTTAATGGGGTAGTTTCTAATCTACTTGGGTGTTCTTTATTTTTGTTTCATGTGCATATGTGTTTAGTTGTTTATTTTGTGTGATCATGGATCCACCAAACCCATATATGATAGATAGATAGATTGCTTGTCAGGAAGCTCATGTATATAGTTCTTCTCTAGCATTTGGATCAAATAGAGTTTCACAATTTTATACTTTGGTAGCCCAAATGATGGGTGAGGCACAGAGCAGGGTTTTTGTTGTTAGATCTGAAGAGGTAGTCAGCCATATGTATATATTTCTGAGATTGAAGCATCCCAGGTTTGAGGGTATAGTTGAGCCCATAATAGAAGATGATTGGTTGAGCAGGCTAATAAAGGTATTTGATGGTATGTGGTGTCCTCTTGAGAGGAAGGCATCCTTAGCAGCCTTTATATTGGATGGCAAGGCAGAGCACTGTTGGATGAGCCAGTAGGAGAAAAAATTCAAGGGAGTTTGATCTCTCTAATTACTTGTGGGAGGAGTTATTTGATGTTTTTAGAGCTTGATTTATATCACCTTATACATGATAGTAAATACAAGAGACTTCTTTGAGTCTAATTTAGGGTAGTAAGATAGTCATGCAGTATGAGGCAGAGTTCACTACTTTGGCTAAATATGCTCCACAGTTGGTTAGCACTACTATGAAGAAGTGCTACATATTCTTAAGAGGACTTTAGGATAGTCTAAATTAGCCTATAGTGCCATTTCATATTTCTTATTTCTCTGAGCTTATGGAGAGAGCTTGTCAGTTAAAGAACGATCTAATGGCTACTCAACAGTAGTGAACTGCTAGTAGAAAGATGATTAGTGGTGAGACTTCTAGAAAGAAGTGCAGATTTACATAAGGATATTTTAGGAGAGATGGATAGTTAGCATCTACAACAGTCTCTGGCAGTGGTAACGTAGACAGCTTTGGTTCTATTAGTGGGGCACCTATGTGTCTGAGTTGTGCTCGACACATGTTTTGTTAGTGCTATAGGATGACTGAACAATGGTTTAGATGCAGTCAAATAGGACGTCAGATAGCAAAGTGTCCACAGGTAGGATTCGACTGATGTTCCCATTCCCAATATGAGAGCTTTTTCAATCTTCTATTAACACCAAGGGTAGATCTCTATAGTGAAAGTAGATAGATTGTGGAAAAAGGGTTACATGATATTTCTGGCATAAGTCTGAGTAGGAGTATATATGTTTATTCTCTTTCTGATATTCTGATAGTACAATATTTTTTAGATTTATTTCCAGATGAGTTAGTCAGTTTACCTCCAGATAGAGACTTGGAGTTATGTATTGACATATTTTCAGGTTCGGCCCTGATATCTAAAGCTCCATATAGGATGACATCTAAGGAACTTCAAAAGTTGAAGGTTCAAATTTAGGATTTGGTTAATAGAAGATTTATTCATCTTAGTGTGTCTCCATGGAAAGTATTTATTATATTTGTGAAGAAAAAGGATGATATGATGCATATGTATATTGACTATAGAGAGTTGAATAAAGTCACTATCAAGAACTAGTATCCACTGCCACAGATTGATGATATATTTTATCAACTTACTTGATCTTCTATATTCTCGTAGATTGATATGTGATCTAGTTATTATCAGGTGAAGGTATGAGTGGCTGATGTGATGAAGAAAGCTTTCAATACTTGACACGGACACTACGAGTTTTTGGTTATTCTATTTGAGTTGACTAATGCATCAGTTGTCTTTATGAATCTGATGAATAGAGTATTTAGAAATTATCTAGATCAATTTATATTTATTTTTATGGATGACATTTTGGTATATTCTACTTTTGAGGAAGATTATGCCAAACATATGAGTAATGTATTGGTGACTTTGAGGCAACATTAGTTACATGCAAAATTCTTTAAATGTGAATTTTGATTGAGGAGTATTTCTTTTTTGGGACACATGGTGAGTGGTGATTGTATCTCTATTGATCCCCAAATAGTTCAAGCAGTCACTAATTGGTCGAGGTCTACAATTGTGTTTGAAATATTTACTTTCTTGGGTGTGGCTAGATATTATAGGAAGTTTATGAAGGAGTTTTCTTAGATTTCTACAACTCTGACGAGTCTGACTCAGAAGACAATAACTTTTATCTAGACACTAGAGTGCGAGGATAATTTTAGAGATTGAAGGATTATTTAACTTTTGCTCTAGTTTTATTTCTTCTATTTGGTATAGAAGGGTTTTAAGTATTCATTGACACTTCACATAGAGGTTTGGATATGTTTTGATGCAACATAGTCGAGTGATAACATATGCTTCAATGTAGTTGAAGCCACTTGAAAGAAACTATCCGATGCATGATCTAGAGTTGGCTACTATTATATTTACTTTAAAGATTTAGTGGTATTATTTGTATAGTGTCAGATGTAAGATTTTTACTTATCATTAAAGTCTGAAATATATATTCACTCATAAGGATCTGAATCTGAGGCAAAAGAGGTGGCTTGAGTTGATTAAGAATTATGATCTGACTGTTCAGTATCAGCCTGGTAAGGCTAATAGGTGGAAGATGCTTTGAGCAAGAAGTCTTTGTGGCAATACTAGTATCATATGCATTTCTAAGAATCCTATCCAACATTCAAGGACTAAGTACATTGATATTAAGCATCACTTTATTAGAGATCATGTGACTAAGGGAGATATTGAGTTACATCATATGGCGACTGAGAATCAACTGGCTGACATTTTTACTAAATCATTGGCCTTCGATACTTTCAGCACTTAAGGACCAGATTGGATGTGATTGAAATTAATACATGAACTTGATTTCTACTGATGTTTTATCTGCTGACTACTTTGCTACATTTTTTTTTTAGTTTTTTTGTAGTTTATTTCTAGTTGTTTTTTATTTTGTTTTTGGTACTTTAGTTTTCCATATGTCTGGCTTTGTTTTTCTTTTTTAAATCATCTCTGAATTGATATCTTATGCCTTGCTTTTTATTTTAAAAATTTGGAGTTAATGTTTTACATCTCTTAAATCTGCTAAAGGGTAAAAACACCGTTGATTGTGTCTCTCTCTCACTCTAACCTATTTTGGTGGTAAAAAATTCTTTTCTAACCAAAAGCCTATCTTAAATTAACAATTGGATTTTGCAATTAAGATCTTTTCTACCTTGCTACAGTAATCTAGCTTATATCATAATAGTCAAAGTTTTTATGTTACTTTAAGATTTCTCGTTATCCTGTCAATGAATCTCTCACTTGATTTTTTATTCTATTTTGTGGATTGTTCTTCCTTATATTAAAGAGTGAGTTTTTCTTCTCTAATATCTAAAAGATATACTCACAACTAAGAATATTTAAGAGTTTTTGGAAAAGAATCTAGCTTGCAAAAATAATAAAAAAAAAGTGGCCAATGATGTCAAAAACAAAAGATGCGTAATGACGCCAAATTGAAAAAAAATAATAAATATATATACAATCAAAAGATGCATAAAGTACGTCATTCAATGGACAAGAGGCATAAAATGAGCCCATCAAAAGCAAGCTATCTTCCCTTCTTCCAACTCTTAAAACTTTGAAGATTTCATGTATCACTTGAGATTTTTAAAGACTTGAGTTTTCATTTGGTGATTGTAACAAACTACTTTGATATATTATTGTATAAGATATTTTTCTGAAACCAAGTCTTGATTGTATCTCTTTTTCTTATCCAAATATTTTTTCTAAGTTAGGCCTTTTGATTTAAAAAGAAGATTTTACCCTAAAAGAAGTCCGAGCTTATGATTAACATGATCGGATATTTTACCATTTTTGGATTTTTGAAACTCATTAACTTACAAATTTTTTAAATAAATCACATGGAGACTATATCATAGTCATGCCTTGATTAAAAAAAAAACTTTTAGGCTTTTATTTTATCATTATTTTTTTCCTTTTTTCTGGTTATTTTTAGGCCTTCTCTGATCATCTCCATCCCTCCTTTGATTTGAAATTTTTGTCACATCGTCTTGGCCAATGTTTACATCATCCTGGACAATCGGCTTCTCGTGCTTCAAAAAAAAAAAAAAAAACTTCATCTGCTGAATGTTATGACTTTTTGCTCTAATCGTCCTGGACGATCCTTTATCGTCATGGACGATATGATCGAACTCTACTACAATCATCTTGATCATCCTGGCCGATACTTTTTTTTGTTCTGGATGATGCATTTATTGGTTATCGTCCTGACCGATACACCTGATCATCATGGACGATACATGTGTCAGTACGTTTAAAATCTTTAAAATTGCCCAGGATGATCCATTTTTGGACAATCATCCGGGCCGATCCACTATTCATCCTGGATTATAAATGTGGTACATGATTTAAAATATTTTAAATTCGGTCAGTACGACCCATTATTGAGCATCGTTCTGGATGATCCACCTAATCGGCCTGGATGATCTACTTTTTCAACGGTTGTCCAGCCTGACTCTTCGGGATGATCGTCTATGTCTAATCGTCCCGGTCGATGTCTGATCGGCCCGGACGATCGAATCATCTTTTTGACCAATTAGGCTATTCATAATAATTGCACCGGATCATCCTAGATGATCCTGCGATTGGCTTGGATGATCCATCCGATTCTTTAAATACAGCCAGATTTTAGCCCTTTTTCTTCACACTTCCTTCTACTCCCTGATTGCTCACTATTTCTTACTCTTTTATTGCTTATGGCTGGAGGAAAACGTGTTTGAAAAACCTCTGGAAGTTCCTCGAGGGCCACACTAGACCCTCAATTCAGGGAGGCAGACGATCAGGCTGCTTACCATCTTTACAAGGAGTGTGGCATTACTTTCTCACGAACCATCAATCCAGCCTATCTATCCTATATGGTACTAGATCTTTTTACCCACACTTCTCTTTGCTTTATTCTCACCCTCACAGTCCCCTTCAGTTCTAAACTCCTTTTTGAATTTTACGCAAATCTCTGCATAAATTCTTCCTACACTACTCTCACCTCCTATATGAATTGACGCCCTGTCGAAATCGCACATCAGGATTGTGATGAACTATTGCAGTTGTCCACCACTGGGGATAAGTTGCATACCCTTGTCTCTGATCCTGACTTTGACTGGTCCACTGTAAATCACTTTCTTCACCACACCTACGTACACTTTCATGTTGGAGAGACTAGCTCTTTACTCAAATATGCTAGGAAAATCCAGCATGTCCTTCGTACTTCTGTTATTCCAAAAGTCGGGGACTGTGTTCACATAACTCCACTGCTTTCACTTACTACCTTTTACATTCTGTCCCATAGAGATTTTAACGCCATAGACCTGATCTTTCTCTACATCGAGCATTTGACTACAATTAGAGATCCAGGTCATAGAAGAAAGCCCGATCTTGCTCTAGGACCCATCATTGCATATGTTCTAGAATCCAAATACAACCTTCAATATCTTACTCCTCCCAACCATCTGCCAGCTTTCTATTCAAACAATTCTTTTAATGGCCTTCACAGTACTCGTCTCCACCCAGGGGATGGGGAAGCTCAGGGGGTAGAGGAGGAGGCTCCTGCTCCCGCTCCCGCTCCTGTTCCTGAACCTGTTCCTCTCCGCCAGCACTCTCAGCTGGATCAGTTGGTGGAGAAATTTGATCAATTGGAGACCCACTTTGACACATTCATAGCACACCAACAGCAGCAGCACGCTGAGGACGTGGCCCAGTTTGATGCCTATATTGCACACCAGCGGCAGCAGCACGACTAGGACAAGGCCTAGTTTGAGGCACAGTTTACCACGTTTTCTACCTTCTTCAAGCAGCCACCACCACCACCACCTCCGTCTAATGATCAGGGGCCCTCATTTTTCTAATTTTCTTTATGTTTTCTCTAGTTTCAGTTTCTATTTTCTGTAGTTTTGCTTTTCTTATATTGTGTTTTAGTTTCTATTATGCTTTTTATTTGTGTTTTGTTTCCCTCCTTTTTGTGATGTCAAAAGGGGGAGTAGTTTGATGTATCATGTACTTAGAATTCTGAAATTTAGTGAATTTTTTTTACTGAACTACCATAACTGCTTGAAATTTTCTGGGTATGTTTGCCATCATCAAAAAGGGGGAGATTGTTGCAAACCTGACTTTATGGATTAGACTTTTGATGATAACAAACATTCATGATTCCCTACTCCTGCTTTGCCTACTAACTTTTCAGGACCACAAGATCGAATGCAGCTCAAGCCAGCTCAAGATCGGGTAGATTTAGGTTGAGTCAAGTATGTATTTTTTCCTTTCTTGAGTTAATTATAAAAGTGGTTTCTGATGCTAACCTTGCACACACACACTTAAAGGGTCTTTTTGAATTTTTTTTGTTTTGAGTACATCGGCCTAGATGATGTTTCTATCGGCCAGGACGATTCAGCTAAAAATAAAAACTCTAATTAGGGCATCCTGGTTAAGCAGCCATCATTAAGAAAATTATCTTGGCCGATACGTGTATCGGCCAGGACAATAGGCTCAAATCAGAAAAAATCAGTCGCCATGATCAATTTAGGTATTCTTTATTTTAAATTATCATCTCAAATGATCTCCATATTGGCCTGGACGATACAGCACAATTATGCCTTAATTAATCTGGAAATTATGGAAAGCAATTAAGGCTGATTGATATGATCACATCGACTAAGCCGATCGAAAAATCGGATGGGATGATGTCCTAGACGATTGATATTGGCCATACTCTATTCATGGCGATATTTAGGACGATTGTACTCGAATTTGAACTAATCGGCCAGGATGATATTGTATCGGCCTGGATGATGT
>NW_021318655.1:403961-431324 GCF_001605985.2 Dendrobium catenatum
TGGAAAAGAATCTAGCTTACAAAAATAATGAAAAAAGAAGTTGCCAATGATGCTAAAAACAAAAGAAGCATAATGACGTCAAATTGAAAAAAATAATAACAAATATATATACAATCAAAAGATGCACATAGTGCGCCATTCAATGGACAAGAGGCATAAAATGAGCCCATCAAAAGTAAGCTATCTTCCCTTCTTCTAACTCTTAAAACTTAGAAGATTTCATGTATCACTTGAGATTTTTAAAGACTTGAGTTTGCATTTGGTGATTGTAACAAACTACTTTGATATATTATTGTATAAGATATTTTTCTGAAACCAAGTCTTGATTGAATCTCTTTTTATTATCCAAATATTTTTTCTAAGTTAAGCCTTTTGATTTCAAAAGAAGATTTTGCCCTAAAAGAAGTTCGAGCTTATGGTTAAACATGATCGGATATTTTACCGTTTTTGGATTTTTGAAACTCATTAACTTACAAATTTTTTAAATTAATCACATGGAGACTATATCATAGTCATGCCTTGATTAAAAAAAAACTTTTAGGCTTTTATTTTTTCATTATTTTTTTTCCTTTTTTCTGGTTGTTTTTAGGCCTTCTCTGATCATCTCCATCCCTCCTTTGATTTGAAATTTTTTTCACATCGTCCTGGCCAATGTTTACATCATCCTGGACGATCGGCTTCTCGTGTTTAAAAAACAAAACTTCATCTGCTGAATGTTATGACTTTTTGCTCTAATCATCCTGGACGATCCTTTATCGCCATGGATGATATGATCGAACTCTACTACAATCATCTTGATCATCATGGACTATACTTTTTTTCGTCCTGGATGATGCATTTATTGGTTATCATCCTGACCGATACACCTGATCGTCCTGGACGATACACATGTCAGTACGTTTAAAATCTTTAAAATCGCCCAGGATGATCCATTTTTGGACAATCATCCGGGCCGATCCACTATTCATCCTGGATTATAAACGTGGTGCATGATTTAAAATATTTTAAATTTAGTTGGTACGATCCATTATTGAGCATCATCCTGGATGATCCACCTAATCGGCCTGGATGATATGCTTTTTCAACGGTTGTCCAGCCTGACTCCTCGGGATGATTGTCTGTGTCTAATCGTCCCGGTCAATGTCTGATCGGCCCGGACGATCGAATCATCTTTTTGACCAATTAGGCTGTTCATAATAATTGCACCAAATCGTCCTGGACGATCCTGCTATCAGCCTGGATGATCTATCCGATTCTTTAAATACAGCCAGATTTTAGCCCTTTTTCTTCACACTTCCTTCTACTCCCTAATTGCTCACTGTTTCTTGCTCTTTTACTGCTTATGGTTGGAGGAAAACATGTTCGACAAACCTCTGGAAGCTCCTCAAGGGCCACACTGGACCCTCGATTCAGGGAGGCAGACGATCAGGCTGCTTACCATCGTTACAAGGAGTGTCGCATTACTCTCTCACGAACCATCAATCCAGCCTATCTCTCTTATATGGTACTGGATCTTTTTACCCACACTTCTCTTTGCTTTATTCTCACCCTCGTAGTCCCCTTCAATTATGAACTCCTTTTTGAATTTTAAGCAAATCTCTGCATAAATTCTTCCTACACTACTCTCACCTCCTATGTGAATTGACGCCCTGTCGAAATCACACATCAGGATTGTGATGAACTATTGCAGTTGTCCACCACTAGGGATAAGTTGCATACCCTTGTCTCTGATCCCGACTTTGACTGGTCCACTGTAAATCACTTTCTTCACCACACCAACGTACACTTTCATGTTGGAGAGACTAGCTCTTTACTCAAATATTCTAGGACAATCCAGCATGTCCTTCGTACTTTTATTATTCCAAAAGCAGAGGACTGAGTTCACATAACTCCACTACTTTCACTTACTACCTTTTACATTCTGACCCATAGAGAGTTTAACTTCATAGACCTGATCTTTCGCTACATCGAGCATTTGACTATAATTAGAGATCCATGTCATAGAAGAAAGCCCGATCTTGCTCTAGGACACATCATTGCATATATTCTAGAATTCAAATACAACCTTCAATATCCTACTACTCCCAACCATCTGCCACCTTTCTATTCAAACAATTCCTTTAATGCCCTTCACAGTACTCATCTCCACCCAGGGGATGGGGAAGCTCAGGGGGCAGAGGAGGAGGCTCTCGCTCCCACTCCTGTTCTTGAAACCTGTTCCTCTCCGCCAGCTTTCTCAGCTGGATCAGTTGGTGGAGAGATTTGATCAATTGGAGATCCGCTTTGACACATTCATAGCACACCAACAGCAGCAGCAGCACGCTGAGGATGAGGCCCAGTTCGATGCCTATGTTGCACACCAGCAGCAGCAGCACGACTAGGACATGGCCTAGTTTGAGGCACAATTTGCCATGTTTTCCACCTTCTTCAAGCAGCCACCACCACCACCACCTCCGTCTAATGATCAGGGGCCCTCGTTTTTCTAATTTTCTTTGTGTTTTTTCTAGTTTCAGTTTCTATTTTATGTAGTTTTGCTTTTCTTATATTGTGTTTTAGATTCTATTATGCTTTTTATTTGTGTTTTGTTTGCATTCTTTTTGTGATGTCAAAAGGGGGAGTAGTTTGATGTATCTTGTACTTTGAATTCAAAAATTTAGTGAATTTTTTTACTGAACTACCATAACTGCTTGAAATTTTTTGGGTATGTTTTCCATCATCAAAAAGGGGGAGATTGTTACAAACATGACTTTATGGATTAGACTTTTGATGATAGCAAACATTCATGATACCCTACGACTACTTTGCCTACTAACTTTTCAAGATCACAAGATCGAATGCAGCTCAAGCCAGCTCAAGATCGGGTAGATTTAGGTTGAGTCAAGTATGTATTTTTTTCCTTTCTTGAGTTAATTGTAAAAGTGGTTTCTGATGCTAAGTAACCTTGCACACACACACTTAAAGGGTCTTTCTAATTTTTTTTTTGTTTTGAGTACATCGGCCTGGATGATGTTTCTATCGGCCAGGACGATTCAGCTAAAAATAGAAACTCTAATTAGGGCATCCTGGTTAAGCAGCAATCATTAAGAAAATCGTCCTGGCCGATACGTGTATCGGCCAGGACAATAGGCTCAAATCAGAAAGAATCAACCACCATGATCAATTTAGGTATTCTTTATTTTAAATTATCGTCCCAAATGATCTCCATATCGGCCTGGACGATACAGCAAAATTATGCCTAAATTAATCTGGCAATTATGGAAAGCAATTAAGGCTGATTGATATGATCACATCGGCTAGGCCGATCGCAAAATCGAACGAGATGATATCCTGGACGATTGACATTGGCCATACTCTATTCATGGCAATGTTTAGGATTATTGTACTCGGATTTGAACTAATAGGCCAGGACGATATTGTATCGGCCTGGATGATGTAATCAATTTTCTTTTGATCATCCTAAATCCTCCCAGCTAATTGAGCTTATTTTGTACTGATCGGCCAGGATGATATTTATATCAGCCTGGATGATAAAGTCGGTTCCTGAAATTCTATTTAAAGGACCCAAATTTTTTTATGCTGAAGACCTTGAGTGCTGCTGTCTTGACCTGGGAGAGCCTTGGGAGAGGGAGTGAGAGAGAGAAAGAGAGGAACTTGTGACGGGGAGTTTGTGAGTGGGTTCACAAAGGTTGCTCCAAGCAAGGTTCCAAGTTGTCATCTCCGTTCTCCGTCCTTCATCCTTGGGAGGTTCTTGGGAGGTCTACTTCAGCAAAGGTCTGGGTTTTCTGCCCGCTTTAGGAAGAAGCAAAAGGAGTCGGTTCTCTATCGCACCAGGGTTGGTGAAAGGAGTTTGTTGTAAAGGCTTCTCTGCCTAGCTGTGGGAACTAAAGGAGAGACACTTGGTTAGTGCAATACTCGGAGGGTGGCTCCGAGGAGTGGACGTAGGTCTAAATGTTAAAACTATTTTTCTATGTACTTAAGTCTGAAGATTATTTGAGTGTTTCTACCCTTACCACTAGCAAGAAAATTGGGGATAGATTATGCATTATATCTAAAAGTATTAGTCAGGTCAAACAACTTTGGTTGAACATATTACTATATGATTATGAATATTTTTGCATGAAAATGAGACTATCTCAAACATGTACACGAGGTTCACTTAGATAGTGACATCATTGTATGCTTTAGGTAAAAACTTTCAAACTCTAAGAAGGTCAATAAAATCCTACATATTGTCTATATGATAATTTTGATTCCAAAGTCAATACTATATATGAATCAAAAGACTTGAATGCTTATTCTATTGATAATCAAATTAGCTCACTCATTTTCAACGAGCAAAGTGTAAGTCAAAGACTTTTGGATGCATATGAGACTATAGTGCTAAATGCCAAAGAAATAAATAGAAATGACTTAAGAGATACTAAGAATGAGAAGATAACATTAATAACAAGCCAATTCAAAAGTATCTTCAAGTGCAAGCATAGCGTCAACTAAAGTGCAGCAAAGGTAAAAATGGCAAAAATAATAATTTTTCGTATGACATTATTTGATTTGGGAATAGAAAATCTAGATATCTAAAAAATTAGTACCCAAATTTTAAGATACCCTATAAAGGAAAAGGGTGAGGATAAGATAATTATAATAAGGGGAAATGATGAGAAGCAAATAATCTCCTAGGTAGATTTAGCCTTTGACTCGTCAGAACAGGAGCAAGATGATGAGGTAACAAACTTGTGCTGAACAGTAAAGAATTTAATTGTTAATTCACATCAAGTATAAGTTTCAGTTGTGTGTTTTTTATTTGGTTTATTTGTCTTTTTTTAAATAATTATATTTTATGTATGATTATATGTTGTCATTTTCTTCTACATGTACATTGTTAAATTTTAGGTGTTGTATTATCTCTCCTTTTTTGTTATGTTAAAAGGGGGAGAAGATATTTGGTCACATTTGCTCATCTATCAATTATTTTAAAAATTTTGCATTTGTTCATCTATTATTTAGTTTCAATTTTTCTTAAATAAGTTAAAAAAATAAAAAAATCCCTTATTTTTTAATATAATTCTCTTAGTAAGGGGAGATTCGGAGAGAATAATATCAGTTTGCAAATCCAACCAATAGTTTTTTCCATCATAAAAAAGGGGTTATTGTTACAACTCAGGCTATTGAGTTTTTATTGTTGTTCATAACAAATATTACTGATTGCACCTTTATGTCTCCTAATATTTATAGTGCATATTTGTTTTTGTGTGTACTATCATTTCAAGTACATCATGCACCACTAAATGAAGATTCAAGGCTCAAGATTTGGTAGAATATGATATTCTAAAGAGTCTCTAAGATTGATTTATGTGTTTCTCAATTTCTTAAGTCATGTCATGTAAAGGTGTATGCTAGCTTGGTCACTACAAATATACACACATAGGGCAGTAAGATAGTGAGAAAAATTAGAATAGTATTTTTCTAAACTAATCGTATTGTGTGATAAGTATCATGTTGTATGATCAGCTTATAAAAAAATATTAAAATGGCTAATTGTGTAATTAAAGATACTAGAACTAATAGTATTCAACAATCTTGATCATAGAGGACGATAAGTTGAAATCATGAACTTAGTTGCCAATCATAATTTAGGCAATATTTTGAAATACAATGTATTTGTTAATTATACTATATAATATATATCATAATGTATAATATAATTAAATCTTACCTAAATTAATCTTATAATTAAGGATCAAATTAGGATTAATTTACCCAATAAGATTGTACTATATGACTGAACGAATCATACGGTACAACCCGAATCGTCAATTGTATAGGAAGATAATCCAATTTGATTGTACTAATCATACTAGATAATAATCATATCGTATTAGATGATCAACTCAAATAATTAAACTAATGTTATTGCTCCTTACTCTTCATATAATGCTAATAAGGATATATTGAACTAATCTTACTATAAAATCCAGTATCGTACTTTATAATTAAAGTCATCAGAATTAAAATTTTAGGGTTTTTTAAGCACTTTATTTAAGCTTTCTCATTAGACTTTGTAAGTCTTTTTTTCATTCACTAAGTTTTCTAATGAAAGCTTAAAGAAAGAGCCTAGAGCTTGGGAGAGGAAGGATGGAGTTTGTGAGAAAGGTAGAAGATCTTTCTGGGTTTTGAGGAAGTATGAGAGGGAGTTTCAACCCATTAATTTGATAAATTAACATTTGAATACCTCCATGTGTCAAGGTTTATCTTGAGGGAAGCTTTGGGAAGAATACCTCTTTGGTAACAAAGGACATGGCTACTCCACTGCACCGAGGAAAGTGATTCCAAGTTTCGTTGCCTTCACTAGGAAGGTGAAAAAGGATTTCTGGTTCTCTACCTTCACTAGGAGGAAAAAGGATTCCACATTGTCTTCCATCACCAAGAGCATAAAAAAAGGATTCTAGATTCTCCACTTAGCTATTGGGGCTGAAGGAGAGCAACAAAAGGTTTAGTTGAACACTCAAAGAGGAGGACTCTGGGTAGTGGATGTAGGTCATTATTTGACCGAACCATTGTAAAATTTTAGTGTGTTTATTCTTGTTCTCTATTTTTTCACATATTACCTTTTAGCATTTAATTTCTATGATTATTGTTTGGTGAAAAATTGTGATAACTTTTTTTGTTGTGTTGATTATAATATTATCATCACTATTAGACCTTGTTATGAATTAATTAGCTTCTACATCAAAGTGAAAGTATTTATTTCATATTTGTGTTTTTAAGGACAAGTTTACTTACTCTTAACATCCTATATCAAACTTTCAAATGGTATTAGAGCTAGTACTCAAAAAAGTGTTTTAAAAAACCATGAGGAAAATTATCCATGACATAGTTAGAAATAATAACAACATAGAAGCCTTTTCTATAATTGGTCCAACTTTATTTGATAATAATTCATTTGTTTTTTGGAAAATTTCCTTGTCTACTTTTCTATAATCAATTAATTTTTAAATGTGACATATGATTCAAACTGGTTATTCTGTACCCTCATGAATTGTTAAAGGAGTTAAAACTAACATTTCTTTTATTGAATGGATTATAAAAGAATAAAGTTTTGCACAACTGAATGCTAAATGCATAAACTATTTTTTATGCACTTAAGTTTGAAGATTATATGAGAGTTTCAACATATACCATTGGAAAAAAAATTGGGATAGATTATGCATTACATGTAAAGGTATTAGTGAGGTCAAATAATCTAGGTTGAACATATTATTGCATGATTATGAACTTTTTGTGTGAAACCTTATGAGACTATCTCAAATATGTATAGTAGGTTCACTAAGATAGTGACATCATTAAATTCTTTTGGTCGAGAACTTTCAAACTCTAAAAAGGTCAATAAAATTTTACATTATTTACCTAATAATTTTGATGCCAAAGTCACTGCTATATATGAATCAAAAGATTTGAATGCTTATTCTATTGATAATATAATTATCTCCCTCATTATATACAAGCAAAGTGTGAGTCAAAGACTTTTGGATGCATATGACACTATAGTGCTAAAAGCCAAATAAATAGATATAAATGGCTTAAGAGATCATGAGAATGTGAAAGAGAGTCTATTTTTCATACACTAGGTTTTTTGAAGAAAATTTGAAGAGAGAGCCTAGAGCTTGGGAGAGAAAGGGTAGAGTTTGTGAGAAAGGGAGAAGATCCGTGTGGGTTTCAAGGGAGTGTGAGGGAGTTTCATAGTGTTGCTCTGACGAACTTGCACTTGAGTTCCTCCATGTGTTAAAGTTTGTCTTGAAGGAAGCTTTGGGAAGAAGATCTCTTTGGTGACAAAGGACCTGACTTCTCTACTGCACCAGGAAAGGTGAATGTGATACCAAGGTTCTTAGCCTTCACTAGGTAGGTTAAATTAAAAAGCATCCACTTTCAGAGAATTTTTTTTCTATTATTTAAATATTTAAAAAATAATAAAATGAATTCTTTATGTTATAGAAAATTTTAAACTACCCCCCCCCCCCCCTGGATAGCCCTGAGATAGTTCTTTGAGGTCTCACAACCTCCACAAACTTTAAGTTTTAAGTAAGGATAAGGCCCTAGTGGAGTGAGGTCAAGATTTTATTTTTAGATAGTATCGTTTTACAAATATTTTAGAAATTGAAGCCACAATATTTCAAAGGAGCAATAGAGACATAGATAACAAAGGATTTGTTACTGAGATTAGAAAATATTTTGATGGGATGTAGTGCCTAAAGAATTAAAAGGTATCACTAGAAATATTTTTATTTGAGGGAGAAGTAATGTTCTAGTGGTTAGGTCAGCATAAAAAGAAATTTTAGGGTAGGTTAAATTTTTTAGTCACTTTAAGCATAATACCATAGAGACACTAAGCATCACTCATTATCTAAGTTATTAAATTAACAAACTACATCATATATAAATTCTAGTTTTGAGTTTATGTTTTATTTGAAATTTAGGATTAAATTCTTAATGTTGTAGACTTAAGATTTTGAGTATTTACCAAAACCTAAATCTAAGTTAGGCACTAAATAATAGTAACCTAAACCTAACAAATGAAATGTAATTATGGGCTTACATTGGCTTGGATTAGAAAGCTAGTTAAATTATCTATGAAATTTAAAACCATGATTTTAATCTTAAGAAAGATAGGTAAGGCTTATTATTTATATTTTTGAGAATTTGGGGCAGATATATAGAGAATTTTTTAATTGACCCCTTTAATTTTGTTTGATGATTTTGCAAAATGCAGTTAAAATTTAATTAGTTTTAATTCATTTCTAATATAATACATGCTAATTTACTCTTTTGTGCAAAAATCATATATGATAAAGTTTAAAAATTAGGCATAAAAAATAGATTTTTACCTATAGATGCATAAAAAACCCCTAAAAAGAACTGTACCAAAATAGGTTAGGTGGTTTTCCAGGATTCGTATGTGGGAAAGTGCCTAGTATGGAGAGAAGAAAAGTATGTATGCATAAAAAATCCCGAGCTTGCTCGAGTTACTTCTTAGAAATTTTTATCTTTCTATGTAGGCCTAAAATATTTATATAATTACAACAAGAAGAATTTTTTTACCCTTAAGAGCCTAATAAAATCTAGGCTAAAATAAAGTCTACAAGTAAGTACTAAACCTAAAAAAGTAGGCAATTTATAAAGCATATAATTTAAAGAAATTATGAATCATCAAATCAAGTTAAATGAATGTAAAAGGCCATATGAGAAAGGTCACTTAATCATAAACCAGGGTCTAGAGAAAATAAATTTTGTCGAGCTCCACCATAAATATCCCAAATTCTAATCCTATGGAATGATCCAAGTTTTAAAATTTAATATTCTTTATCTTCATTTCATAATCTCCTTTGTTCGAGTTGCTTGGATCTGCCAGGTTTTGGTATCCAAATGAAAAGAACTCCTCCTGAATCGGGTGTTTCTTTTATCTTTCGATCTCAACCCACCCAAGTTTAGATCTCTAAATGAAAGGAAACTATCCCTTAAGGGAAGTCTGCTTCATCTTTGGATCCAAAATTGGGTACCAAATATCCCACTTTAATTGATTTTCACAACTCTTTTAAAATTATATTTAAGGAAAATTAAAAAAAAATACAATTTGCATGTTATCTTAAGCAGTTTATATTTGAAAATCAATAAAACTCCAAGCATTTATATATAGTTCATTGCTCATATTTGAGACAACACATTCACTTGGCCATGCTTTTATTTTTTAGGGGGTTTAACAATTTAACCACATGAAAAAAATTTTGTTAAACACATTTTAACCATGGCCACTTATAGCAAACTCTATTAACATCAAGATTGCTCCCAACTTGGGAAAATTTGGCACCCATTAAACATCATATTATGAACACTATAATGAAAACATCACATCATAAACATTGATGCAAATTTGGACTCAAGTCTTATGATTTTGATGATAACAAATATTATTGGATTTTTCACTATGTTACTTTAATAATTGCATATCTATTTTGCTCTGCTCACTAACATTTCAGGATCATAGCTCACTTGCATCCTCGATCAACTCAAGACTGGGTAGATAAGGAATAAAGCCTGTATCTTTTAGTCTTTTTATACTTGTTATCTTTCTTGAGTCAAATATGTATTATGATGGATCATAAAGCTAAGTAACCTTGCACACACACAAACTCAAGGGATTAAGTTGGTGAGTTAGAAAATTTTCCATTTTTAACTAATTGTGTAAGATAATTTATATCATATTGGACAATTAGTTAACCAAAAAGCCCTAATTAGGGCACCTATGCTTACTAAGATTGATTAAACTCATTATACTTTATAATCTCTAACGTATAAGACATCAATTATAATTAGCAAAATAGTCACCAATCATAATTTAGGTAATATTCAAAATATTTATCTAATTGTACCATATGATATGCATCATATTGTGCTATATATGAAAATCATGTCTAAATTGATCCTATAATTAGGGGAATAATTATGATTAATTTGTTCAATAAAATTTTACAGGATGACTTGTGATGATATTACTGTATGACTCAAGCGATGCATGGGATGATAAATAAATCATCGCTTATTATCCAAGATGAATTGTTATAGTTTTTTTAACTAATCATAGGATGAACCCCCAATTACGTATTGTATAAATTGAGCTATGCATGGGATAAACATTAAATTTTCACCTATCATACTTGATGATTAATACATCTCTTGAACTAATCATATAGTGCAATACATTTTGTACTGTCTAAAAAAGGCTATTTTATTCTAATGATATTGGACGAGGTTCTCAAACATCCAGGACGATCAATTTATCTCTTTGAACTGATCATACAGGGATTGCCTCCTCATACAGTACTAACAAGAGTACTTTGAACTAATCATAACATACAATCTTGGATCTTACTAGATAATCAGATTCAGTATATTAAACTTTAGGGCTTTTAAGAGGCTCTCTATTTAAGTTTTGACAGTCTTATTTGAGAAGACTTTTGTTGTAAGTGTCTTGAGAGGGAGCATAGAGAGGGAGTCAAGGAGTGCTTTTGGGGAGAAGAGAGGGAGAGTTGTTTGTGGGAGAGAGTTATAAGGGATTCACAAGGTTACTCCAACCAAGGTTCTTCCCAGTCTTGTTTAAGCTTTTGCCTTGATTCTTTGGTGGCTCCAGGAAGACTTTCCTTAAAACTAGTCCTAAGTTCTTTACTATCTCCATAAAGGAGAAAAATGATTCTTTATTCTCTATCATTTTTGTGAGGGTGAAATAGGATTCCAGGTTTGCTACCTTCATATGGAGGTGAAAAAGGATTGATGGTTCTCTGCCTTCTCCAAGAGGGTGAAAAAGGATTTCAAGTTCTCTGCATTCACCATGAGAGTGAAAAATCACTCCAAGTTGGACCAAACCTCTACAAATTTTTGTATGTTTTATTCTTATTATTCCACACTTTTATTTTTCTGTGATTTATTGTGTGGTTAACCAACTATGATTTTTTGTTATTATGAAATTAATCTGCTTCTGCATTAGGGGATTAAGGTATTTATTTTTAGATATTAAAAAAGGTTATAAAAATATTTTCTTTTTTAAAATTTTTAAAATAACTAATTCAACCCCCTCTTTGTATGCCTTGAACTGGTTCTTTAAGGTTTAACAACCTTCATGAACCTTCAAGTGGTATCAGAGCAAGATTCAAAAACTAAGTTTTAGAAAACTTTTGAAAAATGATAAAAGGTTGATTTTTGTTACCGTAATACTACATCAGGGTATTAAATCACTCAACCATCTTTAGTTGATAACATTCCTTTTAATTTTTGGAAAATTTGTATGTATACTTTCTTACAATCTATAGATTATTGCATGTGGATGTTAGTTCAGGAAGGATATTCTGCACCATCACATTTTATAAATGGTATTAAAATTGAACTACCTTTTTCTAAATGGTACATCAAGGATACAAAGTTAGACTAATCAAATGCAAAATATTTAAACTACTCTTTTATGCATTAAAATTTGAAGATTACATGTGTGTATCTACTTGCACAATTGGAAAAAAAATTTATGATAAACTTTGCATAACCTATGAAGGAATAAAATGAAGTGAAACAATCTACATTGAACATTTTATTCTATGATTATAAACTATTTTGCATGTAACCTAGTGAAACTATTTCTAAAATATATACTATGTTCACCCAAATTGTCACTTCCCTATATGCATTAGGTAGAGAACTTACCAATTCAAAAAAAGTTAATAAAATTATATGTTGTCAACTTTGTTCTTATGATGCCAAAATAATTGTATTATTGAATCCAAGGATCTTAATTTTAATTCAATTGATAACTTACTTAGACCACTCATTGCTTATGAGTAAGGAGTGAGTTAAAGGTAGATTAATGCAGGTGAGAAAATAAAAGTGAAAATTATTTCTTTAAAGTATGATGATTATGATAGTGATAGTTCTATACCTGATGACATTATGCTGATGGAAATGAAATTTAAGAGCTTCCTGAAGAAAAAATAATAGTTTCATCAGTAATGAAATAAAGGTAAACCTAATAAAAATTCTAAGGTCTCTTTTTATGTCAGCTATTTTGAATGCAGGATGCTAGGGCACTTCAGGATTGATTTCCCAAATCTTAAATCAAGGAGAAGGGTAAAAAAAAAGCTAAAATTCAAAAACAGCAAGCAATAAACTCAAAAGGCTTTTTTGGGTAGACTACACTTCAAACTCATTTGAGATAGAAAATGAAGAGGTAACCAACCTGTGCTTAATGGCAGATAACCATCTTGATCATTTTGATCTAAAGGAGGGTTGCTCTCACAAAAGGCCTAATGAGAGAATGTGGTACCTGGATAATGGATGTTCAATGCATATTTTTGGAAATGTGAGGTAATGCATCACACTAGAGGCCAGGGTATGGGGCATGGTAACACTTGGAGAAAACACCACTAGGAAGGTGGTTGGAACATGTATAATTGGCAACTCAAAAAATTTCATCATGGATAATGTTTACTTGTAGATAGCTTAAAACATAATTTTCTCAATATTAACCAACTCTATGATAAAGGTTTCAGTATAAAAATTGTTATCCACTAGCTGCTTGGTAATCTTAAATGGAAAAGCTATTTTGCAAGGGAAAAGAATTAATAATATTTACATACTTGATCTAATTTGCATTGAATCTACTACTTCTCTTTGCCTAAAAATGTTGTTGATGAATCTTGGTTGTGGCATAGGAGATAATTTTCATGCAACTATAAAAAATCTTATAAAAATCACCCAAAAAGATTTAGTTAGAGGCATACCCAAATTAGAATTCACTAAGGATCACCTATGTGATGACTGCAAGTTAGGAAAATAAGGAAAATCCTCCTTCCACTCATTCAAGGACATTAACACTAGTAAACCTTTATAAGTCCTTCATGGATTTTTTTAGACCCGTTAGCACTGCAAGCCTAGGAGGGAAAGTTTTTGGGTATATGATTTTTTATTATTACTTGAGGTTTACTTCGGTTAGATTCTTATCTCATAAAAGTCAATCATTCATGGAGTTTAGGACTCCACTTAGATTTAGAGGAAGCTATGGTGAGAAATTATAACTATTTAAAGTGACCATTGTGGAGAATTTAAGAATGAAAAATTTAAATCTTACTATATAGAATAATGGATATATCACTTTTTAGCTCTTAAAAACCCTCAGTAGAATGGGTTAGCTAAAAGAAAAAAATAGGACATTGGTAGAAGCTACTAGAGCCATGATAGCTAAATACTCACTTCATAAATACTTATAGTCAAAAGCGGTAAACAAAACCTATTATGTTTTGATTAGGGTTAATGTTAGATTCAAGCTAAACAAAACACCCTATAAAACTAAAGGGTAGGACACCCAACTTCTCTCACCTATATATCTTTGGTTATAAAGTGTTCATTCTAAATAATGAGAAATCTCTACTAGGAAAGTTTAACCCTAAGTTTGATGAAGGAGTCTTCCTATGATTGTTAAATGTTGGAAAATCTTATAAAGTTTTCAATAAAAGGACACTAGTGGTAGAGATGACCACTCATGTAGTTTTCAATGAATCTGATAATACTAGAGGGTCTGAGGTAGAAGAAGAAGAAGTGGTTGAGGTTACTCAAGGGATAAAATATGTAAAGCTGAAAGAAAGGGTATAACTTGAAAATTCACTTCCTAGAAAATGAAGATAATATTCAAGTCATTCTAAAGATCTAATCTTAGGAGACCCATATAAAGGTGTTAGAACTAGGTAGGACTTAGGAAAGAAGTTAGCCACTCTTACTTTATCTAAATGATTAAACCTAGAACTATAAATTAAGTACTATTTAATGAATTATGGATCCTAGACATACAAGAAGAACTAAATCAATTTGTTAAAAAGGATGTTTGGGAGTGGGAGCTAGTTAAAAGACCTAAGGACTAGAGTGTTATTGGAACAAAATGGGTTTTCCAAAATAAAAAGAATGACTCTAGAATAGTGGTTAGAAATAAAGTATGACTAGTGGCTGAGGGGTACAACCAGATATAATAAATTGATTTTGAAGAGAATTTTTCTCCTATAGCAAGACTAGAAGAAATAAAGGTGCTAATAGCTTTTGCGTACTTTAAGGGATTCAAATTATATAAAATATATGTTAAGTTTTCCTTTCTTAATGGGGTAATAAAAGAAGATGTGTGTGTTGAGCAACCCCCAGGATTTAAAAATTCACCATTTTCTAATCATATGTTCAAATTGAAAATGCCAATATATGGACTGAAACAAGCACCTAAAGCATGGTTTGAAAGGCTAAGCACATTCCTACTTTCTAGAACCTTTATTAAGGGGAGTGTAGACACCATCATATTTCTTAAAAATGAAAGACAAGAACTACTCATTATCCATATCTATGTTGATGATATTTTGTTTGGATCTTTTGATAAAAAGTATGTGATGATTTTTTAAAGATACTGAGTGAGGAGTTTGAGATGAGTATAATGGGAGAACTGAACTATTTTCTTAAATTTAGTATAAGATTGAAGGATGATGGAATTTTCCTTAGTTATTAAAATACATCAGGATTTGGCATGATTTGAAAACCAAGTTTTCTCAATCCACCAATACTTCTAGACACCACCTCCTCCACCTACATCAGATCAGGATCCCTCTTTTTGTTATTTTCATTTGTATTTTGTGATATGCACACTTTTTATTTTTATTTTTTTAGTTTTATGATTATTTGATGTTATTAGCTCCACTTTTTATGATGTCAAAAGGGGGAGTATCATGTGTCATTTAATTTTCTATGTTCTCTAATTGTGTCTCATTTTTTTTAATAAACAAAAATTTTAAAAAAAATTTACACCTTTCCTTTTTTTGAAAAAAATTCACTTAGTGAGGGGAAGCTTAGGGAAAGAAAAAATATTCTTGAATCATAAACCAATAATGTTTACCATTATCAAAATGGGGGAGATTGCTGCAAATATTGACACAAGTGCTAAGGATCACAACTCACTTGTAACCTCGATAGCTCAAGACTGAGTAGACTAAGAATAAAGTTTGTATTTTCAATTTTTTGTACTTTTTACCTTTCTTGAGTCAAATATATATATTTGTGGATCCTAAAGCTAAGTAACCTTGCACACACACACTCAAGGGAGTGAGTTGGTGAGTTATAAAAATTTCTATTTTTTGAACTAATAATACATGTTGTTTTATATCATACTTGATGATTAGTTAACCAAAAAAAAAACCTAATTAGGGAATTTATGCTAAGTAAGATTGATTAAACTCATCGTACTATATAATCCCTATCATATAGGATGATCAATTATAATAAACAAAATAGACACCAATCATAATTTAGGTCATATTTTAATATTCAAAATCTAAGTCTAATCATACCATACGATATGCATCATATTATACGATATATGACAATCATGCCTAAATTGATCATATAATTATGGGAATAATTATAGTTAATTTGTTCATTCAAATCATAGAGGATGAGTTGTGATGATCATATTATATGCCGAGTGATGCATGGAATGATAATTAAATCATCGCCTATCATCCAAGTTGAAATGCCATAATTTTTAATTAACCATACAAAAAAGCTCCTAATTTCATACTGTACAAATTGAGCTCTGCATAAGATAATAATGAAATCATCACTGATCATACTATATGATTAGTACATCTCTTGAACTAATCATACAGAGCAATAAATTTTGTAATGTATAAAAAGGTTATTTTGTTATAATCATATTGGACGATGTTCTCAATTATCCTAGACAATCAGTTCATATCTTTAAACTAATTATACAAGGTCAGTCTCCTCATATTGTACTAATATCAATACTTTAAACTAATCATACATGATGATCTTGGATTGTACCAGATGATTAGAGTTTGTATATTAAAATTCAGGGCTTTTGAGAGGCTCTATATTTAATCTTTTATATAGTCTTATTTCAGAAGAGCTTTACTGCTAAGTTTCTTGAAAGGGGGCAAAGAGAGGGAGCTATAATTATACTGGGTGATGTTCTTAATTGTCTTGGATGATCGGTTCATCTCTTTAAGCTAATCATACAGGGTTTGTCTCCTTATGTTATACTAATAGAAGTACTTTAAACTAGTCGTACAGGATGATATTGGATCATACTGGATGATTAGAGTTGGGAAATTAAAATTTAGGGCTTTTTGAGAGGCTCTCTATTTAAGCTTTCACATAATCTTATTTTAGAAGAATTTTAATTCTAAGGTCTTGAAAGGGAGCATAAGGAGGGAGTTAAGGAGTCCTTTTGGAGAGAAGAGAGGGAGAGTTGTTTATGGAAGAGAGAGTTCTGAGGGATTCACAAGGTTACTCCAAGAATGGTTCTTCCATCTCTTGTTTAAAATTTTGCCTTGATCCTTTGTTGGCTCCAAGAAGACTTTCCATAGCACTAGTCCCAGGTTCTCTACTTTCTCCAGGAGGGAGAAAAAGGATTCTTGGTTCTCTACCATCTTTAGGAGGGTAAAAAAGGATTATAGGTTCTCTACCTTCTCTAAGAGGGTGAAAAAGGATTCCAAGTTCTCTTCCTTCACTAGGAAGGTGAAAAAAGATTTCAAGTTCTCTGCCTTCACCAAGAGGGTGAAAAAGGATTCCAGGTAGGTGAAGAAAGATTCGAGGTTTTTCCTTCACCGAGAGGGTGAAAATGATTTCAGGTTCTTTGCCATCATTAGGTTGGTTAAATAGCTAAAAAGGAGGCTTCTAGGAAGTGGCCATAAGTTAAGTTGGACTGAACCACTATAAATATTTATATGTTTTATTCTTATTATTTCACACTTTTTATTTTTTTGTGATTTATTATGTGGTTGACATACTTTAATTTTCTGTTATTGTAAAATTAACTTGCTTTCATATTAGGGGATTAAGGTGTTTATTTTTATATATTAAAAAGGCTACAAAAAAAATTCTTTTTAAAATTTTTAAAATAACAAATTTACCCCCCCCCCCCCCCTTGGAATTTACCCCCCCCCCCTCCTTGGTTAGCCTCGGATTGGTTCTTTGAGGTTTACAACCTTCACAAACTTTTAAACTTTACAAGTCAAATCAAATCATAACAATCAATATGAAAATAAATCCACCTAAAAAAACCACATCACAAAGAAAAGTATTCATAAGAGAATAGTGGCCTTAGAACTAGGATCAATTATCCTAACAAGCCATATGCAGTGTGTGCATTAGGATGTGTGGTTAGGATTTATCATAAGTTGCTTGTTAATCAAAATTTTCTAATATTTTTTCTTTATTTGTTGTAGGTTAAGGGAATTTTATTTTAACTTTAAGTTTGGTGTTTTAATGTTCATTTTGAGAATGCATTTTGAGTGTTGATGATAATTAATTATTAGTTCTCTAAAGTCTTTAGTTTTAATAAAATATTTTAGTCCTTAAGCCATAAAATCCAATACCTTATGCTCTCTAAAAAGATTTTAGTATAAGGTATAAAGGCTCTAGTTTATTTTTATTTCATTATAAATTATTTAGGTTGAATAATAAATGCCTTTGTTTACACCAGGGCAGTGAGGTTTATTTCACCCTCCTTGGGGAAGAATTAATGGTTTTGTAGGCCCAAGTTACCCAACAATTATCTTTGATTTTATGTTTGATTTAATTTTCTAGACTATGTTATTTAAGTTTATAATTACCTTGTTAAAGATTTATTAAGTTTTTATTATGATTTGTATACCAACAAATTTGTTCGTGGCATAGTCATGAAGCCCATAAACTCAAAGTAGTCCAGCCTAAAAACTTCATTGATGGAATGTTGATTATTCATTTCATTACTATTTTGTGATTTCATTCATTACATTAATGATTCACTGAAATTTTGATCATTTATTTAATTTTCGAATTTATAGTATATTTTAATGCATTTAATAATGGATCAATTTCTATATTTTTTTATTTACCTTAGTTTATAAAGTTCTTATATTTTTCATAAATATTAGATCCATATATGAGTAAAATTATCTTAAGTTTACTAGATTTGAACTTTTATGTAATTAGTTATGAATTTTACAAAATTAGGTGTTTTATTAAACTAAATTTGAACAAATATTGGTCAATAGAGCTTCAAACCAACCTATTAAAGTGCTTGAATGGAATATTAGGGGTGTGGGTGGTTTTCTATCTAAGGATAGAGTAAGGAACCTTTATAGGATTTATGATATTCATCTTCTTATTTTAATTGAACCTCTAATTACTATTGCTAAATTAGATTTTGTTCACAACAAGTTTGGATTTGATCTCTCATTTAGAAACTGTACTAATAAAATTTTGATTTTATTGGAAGCAATTTTTTTTAGATATTATCATGGATTTTTCCCAATTGGTTCATACTAACATTACTATTCATCTAGTTTGTTATTATGGTTCCTTTGTTTATGCCTCTTCTTCTAAATTAGGCAAGAAAACTCTTTGAACCAACTTATTGATTTATCTTCTTCTATTAAGGCCCCAAGATTAATTGGTGGGGATTTTATGTTACTAATTCTTTTGAAAGAATAGGAGGTAACCCCCCTAATTATCATGCTATGGAGGATTTCAATGACATGGTTATGAATTGTAATCTTCATAAAAATGGTTTTTCTGGTAATGGTTTTACTTGGAATAGGGGTACTATGTGGCAAAGATTAGATCACATTCTTCTTAATGATTATTAGATTTCTACTTTCCAAATGACTCATATTGAACATTTAACTAGAACTTTATGTAATCATTCTCCTTTTCTATTAAGTAGTACTTAGAATACTACTAATACAATTCAACCTTCTAGATTCCAAAATATATGCTTTTGGATAAAACTTTTTAAAATCTTGTACAAAGCAATTGGCATGCTCCCCTTTTTCCTTTTGATAATATTTTCTGTATGACTAGACTGCGGTTTAAACTTAAGAGACTTAAACAAAAATTATCCTAGTAGAATAAATGTATATTTAAGAATATCTTTTATAGTATTATGCTTGTTGAGAAGGATGTAGACAATGAATATATGACTTATATGCATGAATCTTTTTGCGTAAATTTTTCCACTCTCAATGAAGCTAAGGCTAATTTTTTGGAGGCAGAAAGCTTATTCAAAATTTTTTGTAGAAGGTGATCATAATACTTCCTTTTTTCATAATATTTCTAACCACAATAAAGTGATTAGGAAAATCTATAAGATCACTTCCCCTAAGGGTAATGTTATTGAAAACCCTAATTTGATTATTGCTTCTAGTATTAGGTGCTTTGAGAATGCATTCAATAAAAAATTCTATTTGAATTTAAATATTGATTTTTTCTATTATTTATATTGTTATCACTAAGAAGGACAACTTGTCATTGATAAACATTACTTCCAAAAAGGAAATTTGGGAGACTATGAAAGGTATGAATTTTGATTCTACAGGTGGCCCTGATGATTTCACCACTAAGTTCTTTCAGAATTCTTGGGAAATTATTAAAGAGGTTTTCTTAATGTTATTGTGGATTTCTTTTTAGGTAACCCTATCCCTAAATTCTTCACTTCTACGTTTATAGCTTTAATTCCTAAACCTAATGCCATTAATTTTTGGAATGATTATCGACCCATTAGTTTATGTACCTTTTTTAATAAACTTATTACCAAAATCATTATGCGTAGGTCAGCATTGATTTTACCTAATATTATCTCATTAGAGTAAATGAGTTTTGTTAAACGCAAATCTATTTTTTATAATGTTTTACTTGCCCAAGAATTAGTTCATGATTTGCATGCTAAAGTTGTTGGTGGCAATATTATTTTTAAAGTTGATATTACTAAAGCATATGACAATCTAAATTGGAATTTTCTTTATACTAATTTAAAAGAAATTTGGTTTCAATATGCATTTCACTAATTTGGTTAAGAATAGCATTGTGAATCATTTCTTTTATGTTATTATCAATGGCAAGGCCCATGGTTATTTCAAATCCCCGCATGGCTTGAGACAGAGGGATCCTCTTTCTCCTGCCCTCTTCATTATTGCTATGGAATTCGTATCTCATGGAACGAATGGTCTTTTTAGAAATCACCCTAACCTTCAATTTACAATTACTGGTGGCTTTTCTATTTCACATGTGATTTTTACTAATGATTTTATAATTTTCACTAATGGTTCTATTAAAATGTTATACATTCTATTTAAATTTCTTAAGAAGTTTCAGTAGGCTAGTGGTTTGTTTATAAACCCTTCTAAGAATTGATTTATTCCTACTAATTCTATATCCTCTACGCTTGTTATTAGTATTGAAAGCAAATTTGGATTAAAAAAAAAAATTATCGTTTACTCCTCTTTACAATGGCAAGAAATGTTCTCATTTATTTGAGGGTACTTTTACTACTATTCATAAGAAACTTTCTTCTTGGGTTTTTAATTTTCTTTCATTTGGTGGCAGGTTTGTTTTTATTGAATATGTTCTTTGCTCCAATCCTATTTATTTGCTTCATACTCTTTGTTTGACTTTAAATATTTGTAATGAAATGGAGATGATGTTTAATAAATTCCTTTGGGGTGCTAAAGATGGTAAACATGCCATTTTATCGGGGTCTTGGAAAAACTATTCTAGGGCTATTGTTGAGGGGAGATTAGGCTTTAAAACTTTGAAGGACATGACCATTATTCGTTTGTTTATTCTCAATATTCCTATTCGTTATGAATTTTCAAATTTTGTGCATTTAATTAAATTATTTAATTGCTTAATGAGAGGGTTTTTCTTATTGTTATACCAAACTAACTCTAAACCACTTGAAATCTTACCAAAATATTAGGATTAACTTATGGGGGGTAATTTTAAAATTTTAAAATTTATTTAGTATTTTTATTATTTTTAATTAATGTTTTATTAATTAGTGATTTTCCCTTATTTTTTAAAATATCATTAATTTTGAAGGTTAGTATTAAGGATTTGTTTTTCTTTGATTAGGTGTTTAATTATGAGCCTTTTAAACCTTAGTTTATATTTTTAATTAAATTTAGATTTATGATAATTTCAAAAATTTTAGCATCAACTTAAGGGCTGATTTGTTTTTTACTTAGTTTTAGGGTCAAATAATGTCAAATTAAAACAATAAGAGTATAATGCCACTAAGCTTACTGGTTTTGATCTTTGCCCTAATCAAATGTGTGTAGAATTTTTTTATTTTTCTAGACATAATCCTTTATTAATTTTTATAGGTGACACTAGTGTTCAAATGGGCATGCAATTTGGTTTGCCTAGCATTAACATATGCATAAGCACAATATAAAAAAAATGACAGAAAAAAATCTACCATTTTGGACAGTTTTGAATTTTCAAAGTTATGGCTAATAATGGACCCATCACCTTAAAAATTCAACTTACAGTTATCTAGAGCATACCATGACTAAGAAAATATAAAAGGCATACAAAATGCTCAAAAATTAACCCAAAAAAATTGAGCTCAATTGGACCATTTGATCTTGAGAATATTGGGAAACATAGATCTATGGTTTTCTCAAATTATATTGGTAAAAAAATTTGTGTAAATACTTTTTAAAAAAATAGAGCTCGTGCCCTTTCCAGTGAGCCCAACATCAATCAATTTAGAGTTAATTTGGATTTTCTATGAATATTTTAAGATTATAATCACTAAAATGAAAATTTTAATTCATATTATTTAAATTTGATAGCTACATAATAATTTTTTTTTTCCAAAGCCATAAAAAATGTGTTGGGACATGTGGCACATGATCACATGCCACGTAAACAAGTTGAATGGTGAATCTGACCATCTTATTCCCACGAGACAATCTAGTGGCCCAGGATCTACCACGTCGATGTGTGCGGTTCCAACTGGCTAAGGTTGAATCTTAGGAGCGAATGTGGAAAAATTTAATGATTGTAAAACAAATTTTAGATTTAATAATTTTTTAGATAAATTTGTTTAATTAGTGTTAATTATCCTCAAGAATAAACTAATATTGCATTATCTATTTTGGGAAAGAAATTATAGATTTTGTTTAATTTAAAATTAGTACAAGGAATGTAAAAAGTATCCCAAAGGGTAAATTCACATTCACCTATCATTTTAAATACAAAATTAAACCAGGATAGGCTTTAGTTGACATCCAAAGATTTTCCCTCTCTCTTAGCAAACTAATATAAGGTTTACTTATAATGAGATCTTGGGTTCCTATTGAGGAAAGCCCCTACTACCAATTATATATTTGAATAGAAAACTTTTGATTAAAGTGAATATTAGATTCACCTTGATTTTAGAAAATAAGAAATTTGCCTTATGTATTTTGAAAATGTCAATCATTCCCGCAAAAATATATTTAAATGCATAATATTATTTTTATCATAAAGTTGAGGCATGCAAATACCTCTAGGCTTATGCTTGCTTGGAATAAGATGCTAACTAACAACCTAATACACACACAATATTCCTATATATAATGATAAGGTTAATTCTATCCTGAGAAATTGAAGGAATAGATCAGACTCTAAATCAATGACTCAAGATGAGTAATTTTATTTTAGGTTTAAGTGACACTAAAGAGAAGACTCGCTAAAGACTCATAATTTTATCTTACTTAGATGTCCTAGCTAATTTTTTTAACTACCAAACTTTCTTAGAAATTTTGGAAGCATAATGGCCCTACACCAACGGGAAAAGCGTAGCATCCTCCGTAGATAAAGGCAACCTTGCAACCATGCCAATGGTAGGCATACACCTAGGATCTACATATATAGCATAAGTAAAATTAGCATGTATGTATGTATGAATAAGTAAAGGGGTTGGTGTCTATAGTTCCCAAAGCTACATCATCCTATAATTATTATAAATATTCCTAGAAAGTTTGGAACATAAACACTAAAAAATATAAGAAAATCTACTACCCGCTAATGCAAACTACACCCACTTGAATGTAGTATATGAAATGTTGCAAAGAAGAGAGCTATATAAATAAACTAAAATTTTATCAATTTATTGGTTTGATTGTATACGACATACTCAAACTCTGCAAGAAAGTAAGGTGGCCATGCTCCACCACAAAAAACCTAAGTTTTTAAGACTACCATATATATAAAACCAAATACACCTGCTTAAAGTCTTCGAGCTCTAGGTCAGCAAGTGTATTTAATTCTTTTACAATATATGACACTGTACAACTTAATCTATATACAAACTATAATTTATAGACACTTGTAAATGTATACAATAGATCATAGGTACATTCTTCTTTTACTCTTGCAAGAAATGAAAAGACATGTATAAAAATATTAGCATACATTATAAAAGATGCAGAGCATTTGTTTAATCATCTAATGCTTCTAATGATCTCCTTAAAGAGTCTTAGTGCACCAATAGAATAATAAAATACATGACATCTAGAGCATTGAAAATAAATAAAGAAATACACAGTTCTCTCCAATCAAAGCACCCTGTAAGCAAATCACACCAACCTAACCTAGGCAATAGTCGATTGTCATAACAAACCATCTAAGTGTGTGAAGTAGGCGATGTGGTTTTGGTATGCTTGTAGGAGTTTAGGGTTTAAGTTACATGTATTTAGAAGGTTTATTCATTAAGACCAAAAGGGTATTTTAGTTAAATTTTAACTTGTATGCATTGAATTTTATTATTTTAATTTTTAAGGGTTAGAGTTCATTTATTTAATTTTAAAGAATTTATAAACAAATGAGTACAAGTGCCATAATAATTAATCTTCAAAACCTAAGGCTTACAATTATCCCCTATATAGAATAGGTGATCACATAAATTCTTTAAGAGATTTATTTATGATTTAGTTGGGATAGAGAAGGGACCCTTCAATCCAATACACATGGCCTCCAAGTGGAATCAAGCATGATGTATAGGGTCAATATATTATTAATGGTTGATTAACGGTTATAAATCTAACACACCACTCCTTCCAAAAGTGGGTCCTAACATAATTTCTTATTGAACATTAAAATCTCCTAATCAAATACGTGAATGCCTTTCTAAAAGGAGTCATATATCACATAAGGACATTATAAGGTGATTTAATGTATGATAATGGCTTTGAATTTAATGTTAAAAAGCCTTATAAATGGAGTAAGCATGAAGCATAAAAGCCTTATTATTTCTAATATTAAATATTAAATTTATTTTATAAAAATATAATTTTAATAAAATTAATTTTAATTATATGTTAATATTTTTGTTAATTTTTTTATTTAATTAATTATTTTTAAATTTAATTTTTATTAAAATTTGAAATTAATTTTAATTAATTATTTATGAATTATGATTAAATGTTATTCAAAAAATTTATTTTAATTGAAATAATTAATCTCTAAATTTTATTTCAATTTGTTTTGTATATTTTATTTACATTTTTATATTTATTTAATCATATTTGAAATTTAACATTTGATGAATTATTTAAATGATTTAATTATTAACATAAGAAGGGTAATTTGATTTTGATTTGAAATTAACTCCAAAGTTTATGAAATAGATATCATAGGTTTGGAATTACTAAAAAAATTTAACTTTTAATGACACATATATTAAGACATTTTTATTTAAGTGCCTCAAAAAATATTTACTAGGGAATATTCTAATTTGGCGCATATTTATTAGAGCATGTTCTAATTTGGCCCTAACATAACTATTTGGTGCTAAAATGAGAGATACATCTTGCGAATAAGTTTTCGTGCTCGCTTCTTTCTTCATCTATACCATATTCAAATCTATCCGCTTCCTTCATTGTTCATCAAATGTATATGTCAGGTGTGCGTTCTCTTCATCTACCCTTCTTAGTTCTTGCCAATAGTTCTTGCCAATCACTGCCACTAAAATGATAATCAAGAACGTCACATCAGGTAATTCTTCACTTTCAATTACTACCTTAATCCTTCTTCTAATGTTGAATGTTGTATAGGGATAAAAATTATTTTTTTCATTCTTATTTTCATTATCTAGGGTTCTTATGGGATCAAACGTATAGAACGCCAATTGTTTGTAAAGTGTTATCGTTGATCTTAAAGTTCATTAGGACATTGGCCTCATTTTTGTTTGCTTTTTTTTTTCTTGTTCAATATGTTGCTTCCTCTTTTTTGATATTGACAAGTCTGTTCATTTAAAATACATTCATGACCAAATATGAATTTCTCCCTTGTAACTAAATTTGTTCACTTCATCCAACTGATTTTAGTTCACTTCATTCAATTGTTTGATACTGATAATTTGTTGCTTCCCCATTTATACATTGCTTCTGACTGTTTCGTACAATCTTTAAGAGTTTATATGGGAAAAGAATATTAGTAATGTGTAGAATCTAATTATGTTGATCAATCCAGGTGTACTAATGTTGAAGATAGAAGAGTGGAGATCTACAGTTCTCAAACTTGGTGTTGTGGCACTACAAAATGAGATGGAAATTTTTTGTTTCTTATTTTTATTAAGTGTTGCATCCCTTGGTGGTTTACTTCTTTTGTCATCCAACAACTAGTATGAGTGTCACATTCTTTAGTTTGAGTAGGAGTAATGGTTAATGAAGTAAGATCAACATTGAGAAGTGTTGAGATTCGTTCATTATGAATTAGGTTGTTAAACCTAAGCTTATGTCCCAAGGCTATCCAAGAGAGGGGTGAATTGGTATTTTAAAAAATATCCCTCTTGAGTATGTTGAACCGAAAATAAACTTTAAAGAATTTTTAGAAAAAGTTTTTCAACCACAATTTTTAGAACAAAACAAAATGCGGAAAATAAAAAGTAGTAAAAAAAATAAAAGACACAAGATTTATAGTGGTTCAGTCTAAACCAGACTTACATCCACTCCCCAGAGGCACCCTCCGAGTATTGCACTAATACAATTAGTCTCTCCTTTTGCACGTATACCAAGGCGGAGAAGCCTTTACAAACACTCTTTCTACCACTACCCGGCGTGGCAGAGAACCTCCGTCCTTTTACACTATCCACAGTGTTGGCAGAGAACCGTCCGTCCTTTCACACTCTCCTAGTGTGGAAAGAGAAGCCTTCGTCCTTTCACACTCTCCTAGTGTGGCCAGAGAACCCTTCATCCTTTCACACTCTCCTAGTGTGGGTAGAGAACCCGCAGCTGTTCACAATCTCCAAGTGTTGGCAGAGAACTGGATCTCCTTGACTGATCTTCTCACAAGAAATCTTGAAGGAAGAAAGAAAAGAGTGAAGTAATCCCAAATCACAAGTAGAGATTCTTACCTTTGAATACAAAGCGAAGCCTTCACGCTCCAGTGGTAGGAATCCTCCTTTGAATGCTCTCTCACACTCTCTCCTTGACTCTTCTTTCAATAGGCAAGAAGATCAATGAGCAAAAAGATTGGGTGGCAGCCTAAATTGGACTATATATAGGAGAGACAAGAAAAACCGTCCAAAACTACAAATTTTTCAAGTCAACACGAAATGAATCGTTCCGTACGATCGTGGATCGTCCTGGACGATTTTACTTAAAGTGTCAGAAATGATCCTAATGAATATTCGTATGAACTATGTTCGTACATGATCATCGTCCCGTACGAACTAGGTTCGTCCGGTACGATCAGTTATTCCATAGGTCGGTTTCCAAATAATTGTATGGACGTAACAAATTTTGGTAAGTCGGTTCACATCATCCTGGGACGAACAGGACTTCGTCCGGACGAAATTTTTATAGAGAGCAACTCGTCCTGGCATGATAATGAACTTCTTCTGAACGAAATTTTTACAGAGAAGAATTCATCTTGGCACGATTAAAGATTTCGTCTGAACAAAATTTTTACAATGCCTAACTCGTTCTGGGACGAAAATTATTTTGTCCTAGACGATCAGGACTTAGAAAA
>NW_021318655.1:431334-472916 GCF_001605985.2 Dendrobium catenatum
CCCAGGATGAATTCTTCTCTGTAAAAATTTCGTTCAGAAGAAGTTCATTATCATGCCAGGACGAGTTGCTCTCTATAAAAATTTCGTCCGGACGAAGTCCTGTTCGTCCCAGGATGATGTGAACCGACTTACCAAAATTTGTTACGTCCATACAATTATTTGGAAACCGACCTATGGAATAACTGATCGTACCGGACGAACCTAGTTCGTACGGGACGATGATCATGTACGAACATAGTTCATACGAATATTCATTAGGATCATTTCTGACACTTTAAGTAAAATCGTCCAGGACGATCCACGATCGTACGGAACGATTCATTTCGTGTTGACTTGAAAAATTTGTAGTTTTGGACGGTTTTTCTTGTCTCTCCTATATATAGTCCAATTTAGGCTGCCACCCAATCTTTTTGCTCATTGATCTTCTTGCCTATTGAATCAACTGCGATTTATTTATAGGAGAGACAAGAAAAATCGTCCAAAACTGTAAATTTTTCAAGTCAACATGAAATGAATTGTCCCGTACGATCGTGGATCGTCCTGGACGATTTTACTTAAAGTGTTGGAAACGATCCTAATGAATATTAGTATGAACTATGTTCGTACACGATCCTCATCCCGTACGAACTAGGTTCGTCCGGTACGATCAGTTATTCCATAGATCGGTTCCCAAATAACTGCATGGATGTAACCAATTTTGGTAAGTCGGTTCACATCATCCTGGGACGAACAGGACTTTGTCCGGACGAAATTTTTATAGAGAGCAACTCGTCCTGGCACGATAATGAACTTCATCTGAACGAAATTTTTACTGAGAAGAATTTGTCCTGGGATGATTTGGATTTCGTTTGGACAAAATTTTTACGGAGAAGAAATCGTCCTGGCACGATTATAGATTTCGTCTGAACAAAATTTTTACAGAGCCTAACTCATCCTGGGACGAAAATAATTTCATCCTGGACGATCAAGACTTAGAAAGATTTCCTCCAACTCCTGTTCGTTCCATTGCTCTTACGAGGAGAAAACTGACCTGGTCGTCCCGTACGAACTATGTTCATCCCGTACGATCAATACAAATTTTGTAAGATCTCCTTAAGTGTGTGTGTGTGTGTGTTTTTATTCACTCAATTACAATCACTCCCTCTCAATTCAAAGAACAATTTAAAGCTTCAATTTGCAAAGAATTGTATGCTGAATTTGATTTGAAGTCTTCATAGTTTGGAGTTCAATTTTCTTGAAATGTTAGTACACACAACAGCAAAAACAAATCTTCCAAAAAGTGTTAGGAGATAACTACACATAAAACAATAATATTTAGAATTATCAAAACTATACAAGTTGCAAAAATGTAAAACATGCCTATAACAACTCTCTTAACAAGAAGTTAAACATTTCAAATTTTGCATTTTATAGAATACAAATTGAAGAATTTTTATATCAGAAGAAGTTATATTTACCATTGGAAATAATCACTGAGAAGCCAGATTCAAAGTCTATGGAGGAGTTGGAGATTATTGACCAGTAACTCTATTTTTTTTATTTGACTTTCACTTTCCTTATTTGTTGCATTCTATATTGTAAATAAGAAGAGTACAATCAATCTCATGGCTACACTGACTAAGATGTATGAGAAGTAGTCAGCCTCAAATAAAGTGTTATTAATGATGAAGTTATTCAATATGAAGATGTTTGACAACACTTCAATTGTACAACACCTGAATAATCTGAAGTTCAAACCTCGCATGGGGGCACTACCCCCTTGGACCCCCGACCATATATTTGTTTAAAAGAATAATTTTGAGAATTTGAACTCGACTAAAACTTGATATTTAAATTGAATGCCTTCAATTTGTGCTAATACATATAATGTAAGAATGTGTAGTTTACATTCCTTCTTAAATTGTCAGAAAAAACACACTTGGTACAAATTTAATGCAAGCTATGAATGTGAAAACATTTCTTTGTTGAAGTTATCAACATGAGAGAAATGGAGACTCAAAGTATAGAAAAAGAACTAACACTATTAGAACTCTTTTACCTTTAAGAAACTGTTAGAGAACTACCTACTAGAACTATTCTTAAATAATTCATTTAACACCTAAGATAACAGTTGAATAAGCTTTACATTTGACAGCAGAAGGTAAGGAGACATATTTCCAAAGTATTAGAATGAGTTTGCAATGAAAAACTTACGTAAGTGTTGAGTTGCCTCACAAATCTTGAGAGGTTGTTGTGTTTGAAGTAATTGGGAAGGATATCTCTGGCAAACTCTAGAGGTCTCAACACCACAAAGATGGTAGCTTCTTCTTCCCTAGACACTATGTAATAAACAATAGATCAATCTCTAAAGTGTTTTTTTATTAAATTTATTTAATTAATCTTTAATTAAGGGCTGATTAAGTATTAAAAATTTTTTATAAAAAATGGATCTAGATTTTATTTTATAATGATTGTAGGTTTAATTTAGAGTTGATTGAAGGTAATTTTATATTAATGTGAATTTTATTTGATTTATTTCGAATTATTGAGATTTTAACCCTTAAATATCAATTAGTTTTAATTAATTATTGATTGAAGATTAATTAATGTCAAATTAAGATGAATTTAATTCCTAGGTATGGCGTCACTAACTTTAAATGCTTGAAGTTTCACCCCTAATGGGTGTATATATTATTTATAAAATTCCCCTAAGTTGGCTAAACATACTCCTTTATTGTTTTCCTTAACTGTCTCCAGTGTTCATGTAAGTTTAAATAATCAATCTCTATAGCCCTTTGTCTGTACACAAATAAGCAATCCATGTCTATAGCCCTTTGTCTGTACTCCTTTATTGTTGTCCTACGCGTTAATAACAAAAATGAGTACAAAGTTCTTAAGGAGAAAACCAGCTCTCTAATGCTCAAAAGAGCTAAAACAAATAAAAAAAGAACCTATGTGCCGGATTTCCATACTAAGCACGAGTTCAAGAGAACCTAATAACATCTTATAAAGGCATAAGACAAAGATAAAAAAGAAATAGAAAGATTATGATCATTAAGCTCGGTGATATCACCCAAAAAGTGCCCTGCAGAGGAGAATGAGACTTCACCATGCAATTATTTAGCTTAATACAGTAGCTCCAAAAATAAATATGCACATTAGAAGATAATTCAAAATTAATATGCAAGAAAAAACTAGAGTGCAACTAAGCCTAAAGAATAATTAGACGAATATTAGATAAGAAATAGATAGAAAAAATAATTATGCCAATAACCCAAAACTGGTTGTCTAAAAAAACATTCTAATCCCACAGCAAAAAATCTCAACTAGAAGTGGCACACCCAGATAAATAATTACTATAACAAGAATGCATATATCAATTGAAGTTACCAGGGAAAGCACAGCCAACAAAATGAAAATCCACAATTGAGAATATAACAAGAGTTAATATTCTGACTACAATAACTCGTAATAGCACTATTAACAATAGGATAGAGAACATAAACGATAGCCTTCAATTCCTTCCAATACCAAAAAGAAATAGCACCAAAGAGCCAATATAAACTGTAGTAACCAGGAAGAACACAGCTTGCAATAAGAAAAAGAGGACAATTGATAACCACCAAGTAATTCCCAAAACATAAACAATAATCAGCATAAAACCTAAACTGAGTAGAAAAAAACAAACATAACACCTAGAAATAACCAAAAGAAAAATAAAACAGCTAATAAATGTCCTTAGAACCCACAATGCCAAACCGAAAAGGATTGCAATTCAAGCTCAAGTGTGTAGTATCTGTGATGCTACAAAACACCACACTCAAATGCCACTCTAGTCTACTCCCAAACCAACCCAGGCACACAATGATCATGTATAGGAAAGAGACGCATGAATATAATGATATACAATTAAGTGAAGTACGAAATAGCACACAACCACATACATTCACTAAAAAGCCCAACACTACTGGCACCGAATATACTGAGATAAAGCCTTATATTGCATCATAATAATAATAACCAGCACAAAGATAGAGCATGGAAGCCACATATAGAACAAAGACAGAGTGACCAAGTAGACACACAACCAATTTGAGTTAATCCATGGAGTAGATGAGCAGCAAAATGAGTTGTGAACAACATAAATAGTTCTTCGATCATTACTCAAAATAGGCCAAACCCAATAGTTAGCATCAAAAGAAAAGTCAAGAATGATGTTGAATTGATTACAAAGTATATGCTGACAATAAATCAACCAAGAACCCTTACAAGACCAATTAAGATTAAATATAGGACTTTAGTAGATCCAAAAAACTGCTATCTAAGAAGGCTGCAGACAACCAAACTCAAACCTGTCCATACTAAAGAAAATAAAGGATAACCAGCACTTTAAATTTAGGTTAAAATTCATAGCACAAAACAAATTCTCAACAAAAGCTAGACCAGAGAAAGCATTAATTTCGAACATAAGGAAAACCAAGTTTATCTAATCTAATGATGCCTTTCACAAAGGGAGATATCTGATTATAAAAAAAAAATTCAATAAGGAATTGGAGGTCAAAACCATGGTTAGCAAACCATTTGGCACAAGTATTGCCTTCTTCATGAATATGAGTCAACTTGACATTAAAGAAAACCAGAATTTGTTTAATTTCCCTCAAATGATAGAAAAATTGAGGACTACAAATCTTCTCATCATTATCTTTAAGGAGAAAAAGTATATGAAGTGAACCAACGTCAATCTAGATATTAACCAGACCAATGGAAAGGCAAAATTTTAGACCCAACAAGATAGCAGAGAGCTCAGAGAAAATAACAGAACAAGAGGAAGATGACTAACAAAAGCAACAACAAAATTACCATTAGAATCTATCATGATACCACCACATCCACACTTTTCCCCTTTAATCAAACCATTACTATTAAGCTTGAAATTATTTTGAGGAGATTTAATCCAATAATTTAATCTATGCTCCTCATGCATAACCTTATCATTAAGGATAATACCAAACTCCTTAGCAACATGAAAAAAACCTTTAAAATTCTTAAAGCTCGACAAGTTAACATTAAATAGTCTACAAACTTTATCTTTAACATTTCTGATAATAAGGTCATGATTCACAATTTTATTGTTAAAAAGAAAGTTATTTCTACCAATCCAGAGGTACCAAAGAATAAGGGAAGGAATAAGATTGACAATATGACCTCTCACATTAGTGAACAACAAGTGAAGGATTTCATTAATCTAAATATTACCTTCAAAATAATTAAGTTTTAATATATCCTCAAAATGAATCCATACTTTAGTAGAAATAGGCCCAAAAATAAAAATATGATGCATATTCACAACATGATACCAACATTGTCACTTGGAAGCTAAAAGAAACCAGATTTAATTAAAATCTCATCCATAGGAACATAATTATGCAAGACTCTCCAAGTTAAAGTAAAAATAGAAGTAGGAATGCTTTTGTGTCATAACATAGTAAAAATTTTAGAAGAAGCATACTTAGTTCTCAAAGTATTCCAAGCTTTCTTAATACTAAAGATGCCATTGCTTTCCAAGTTGCACAACAAAAGTTCATCCGCATCATTATTAAGAGGAATTTGGAGAATCTGATTAAGAATAGACATATGTATAAATTTCAAAGTTTTGGATTTCCCAACAATTGTTGGTAATAAAATGATTAACCTTGCTAGCAAAGGAAGAGTCCGAATGGAGCATATTATCATTAGAAGTTTTATTCAACCACTTGTCCAACAAAAAAAAAAAAAAAAAAACAGATTAGTACTGTCAATACCCTAATAAATATAAGGCTCGACTTCCCATTTCATTCTGTAAAGTCCTAGATCGTAGAATCACCCATTTTATAAGTACCAATGATAGGATGATTGCCCACAAAATACTTGGATGTCATAAACTATGAACAAAGACTAGTTTTAACACAAAAGTTATACCAAAGTTTATAGGAAATAGCATGAGCTAAATCTACCATGTTCTTTCACCCCAAACCAACTTGCTCCAAAGTACCACAACCCTTATTCTAAGACGACCATAGGATTTTAGAATTGCCACTCTTGCCTCTCCAGAAAAACTTATTGATTAATTTTTTTAATCTATCACAAACCGCAAAAGTAGGTTGAATATTTAAAAAAATATAAATAAGAAGGGAGAAAAGAAAACTTTTAATCAACACCAATCTACCACCAAAGCTAAGGAAATTAAATTCTCAAGAGCTCAGTTTATTCTACAGTAGTAAACAAATCATCAAAAAGAAAAGATCTTTTACAACCTTTAAAAAGAGGAACACCCAAATATTTAAGCAGAAGGAAACCTTGCAAAAAACCAGTAGTACCTTTAAGAGCATTGATGCAAACACCAGACAAAATCTTAGGAGTGATAAAATAACACTTATTTCTATTAAGGTTTAAACCACTCAACAGCTCAAAATTATTAGAGAAAGTCATAAGCATATTATCTATATTGATATAACCATTGGAAAAAATAATAACATCATCAACAAAGCATAAATGGGAGATAGAAAAACCCCTAGAAGTTCTAAAGTATATGTTAGGATGATCTTTATAGAGAAGGGTAAGCCCTCTAGAAAGATACGCAATCGCAATAATGAAAGGAGCATGGGAGAGATGATCACCTTGTTTGACACCATGACAGGAATTAAAAAAACTATTGCTTTTACTATTAATAATAATGGAAAAATAAGAACTCTCAATATTGTTTTGGATTAAACTAATGAAATTAGCATTAAAACCAAAAAGTTGCAAAGCGTGATATAAAAACTTCCAATTAATGTTATCATAGGCTTTAACAATATCTAATTTAAAAATCATGTTACCACCCGCACTTTGAGGTCAAAGTCTTGAATAATTTCTTGAGCCAAAAGGATTATATCAGTAATGGCTCTACCTTTAACAAACCCCATTTTGCGAGGAGAGATAATTTTAGAAAGCAAAGGGGATAAACGTTCCAAAATAATTTTAAAGATTAACTTACTAGAAAATAGCACAAACTATTAGGCCAAAAATTATCCCATTTATTAGCAGCAACTTTTTTGGGAATAAGCATAATAGAAGTACTAGAAAAAAAAATGTAGGCATAAATAAAAAAGGAATAGGTATGTCAAATTTCTAAGTATTTAGGTTAAATCATGATGTAAATAATTTGGCATTCAGTCATGAAATGATCATGCATCAAATGTATTTAAGAAAACTATATTGCATCAATGATATATCAAATTTCCACTTAACCAATATTGAATCTAATTCATTGAGTATTTGGAGAGTAATTATTTAAGTAAATTAACAAGCATCAATATTGAAATTACTCTCTATATAATCAATAAACTTACATGCCTATATTTTTCATCAAGAAAGCTATGTTTAACAATTCCATGGTGGGATTGAATGTTTGAAATTGGTTTAAAATGTATTTATATTAAATTTTTAAAATTAAAGGTCAAATAATGACCTTTGATTTTGTAAATTCAACTATAATTAAAATTAAAGAAATAAGGCTAAAAAAATTATGGAAGGTTAAAAACATGCTTAAAATCATCCCTACTAAATTTCAAAACATTTAAGCATATATTAATTAATTAATTCATTAAAAACTATAAATATTATTATTAAAAATATTTAATCAATATACAATAATTTTACTCAAATTTAATTTTAATTAAAATATATTTTTATTCTTAATCCATAGACATAAAAATGTTAAAATCCATTATGAAATGAATTAATTGTGTTTTTTCTAAATTTTGAATCCATTTTTTTTAAAATCCGTAATTTTCAATTAAACCTGTGGGTGGCAATCAACATGAATCGCGCGGGGAGGCGCTTATACATTTTCAAGTGCCACATCAACTTTTAACCCGAGCCATTGAATATGTATGTTTATGAATCAATGAATAAGATCAGGTCGGATAGGATGAACTTGGGCCACGATTCAAATGAATTGGATCAGGTAAATAGTATGAAAAAATCATGTTCATTAAATTTTTTTTGGGGACATTTAGGCCATTTAAGGCATACTCACACACACAACGCTTACACATAGACTTGAACCCTAGAGCTCTTAGTTGGAAGCTTAGCTCTCAACCAATAGGCCAAGTAGAGATGTGTCATGTTCATTAAAATAAAACATAAGGAACATACTACCATGATTTCATTTCTTAATTTTGAAAGTAGAAATCCTTGAATCCATTCAAGCTTCAAAACTATTTACAGTGAGGTGGGAATGGTATGTATCATTAACAAAACTTTTAAATATGGAAAGAAAGAATAGTGAAGAGATTTGATACATTTTTTATGAACTGCAATGAAAGTAAATAACCTAAAACTTTGGGTTGGAGTGTTACCTCTTCACAAGCAGTTTCATAAGACATTTTGGGGCTAAATTTCTTTGTTAAGAGTTCAAAACAAGTTTAATGAATACAATAAGATTGGAGGAATGTTAAATGAAGATTTAAGCTATCCGGGCTAGTGATGCTTTCATTCCGCTCCTTCGTTTGCTACCAGAAACTTCCAAACAATAAAAAAATGATTGGGAAATGAGAGAATGCTATGAGGGACTAAAACAAAATCATAGAGCGACTGGGAGATAGTAAGCATATAAATGCAGTGAATGTCAAGTTTTAATGATGTTTTTCCTATTCCAACTACTGGAGGTGTTGGGGAAGGCTGAGATCACTCGAGGATACTGCTTGGATGAGCTCCATCTATCCTAGATGATTATGTAGCAGGGAGAGTGGTAGAGTAAGCTGATAATGACAATTTCTTCTTCTCATGAGGGGACTACATATGTAAATCAGACCCATCCAATGGCTGAGATGAGCTGAGGCAATTCTTAAGAAGGTTCTGAGTTAGTTAGCATAGGATTGATGAGCTGGCATGAAGGGAATTCCACGTATGAGATGGTTTAACCATTTTGAAGGGTTTTAAGCTTTTATTAATTATTTTCCCAACTAAAGAGTCAGTGGTAGATGAGTTAGAGTTTAGGGATATGTGGATGCTGATTGAATCAATATCAAAGGGTTTGAAGGAGTTGTTTAGGTGTTTCGATGTAAAATTCTGTGTGTATATAAGCTTAACCATGGTTTGACCAAGTCAAATTTTGCATAATTTGACTTATAAAAGTTTTGGATGCTTTTAAAATCTGTTCTGGGATAATCTTGGAGGTTTGGTAGCTTTGAAAGTTTTGGTTTGATCCTATACTTTAAAATGACCTAGGTTGACTTTATTCGATCAAGCATGGGTTCTTTTTACCAAGTCAACAATTGACGGGGTTAGGGTGACCAGTCAAGAAGAATTCACTAGGAGTTATGCTCTTTTTTTTTTTTTGAACAAGCACAAGGCTAAATGTTTATTAATCAAATAAACCTAATTACAAACTACTAGCACCACTTGATTCCTCCTTTAACAATTTGCTGAACAAGGAAGGAATCTTATTAGAAGAGAAATCTTCCCAACAAAAATCACTACAAATGGAATAACTGGCACAAAGGTTTGCTAGCTTATTACATCTCATATTAACCCAATTGAAGAAGATGAACTTATGATCCTTCAACAGTAACAATTCATCTTTCCAATTGCCTTCCAAATCTTGCAAATACTTTATAATGTCTCCCTCTATAATTATACCTTGATAATCTTGCATCCAATCCCTCTTAATCTCCCTTATAAACTGGACTGAGAATAGCTCAAGACTTGCAATGTCCCAATGAATACATGAGTGATCGTAAGCCAAAAGAAATCTTCCTTTACTATCTCGAACAACACCACCAATACCAGCTTTATATGATTTTAATAAGGACGCATCAACATTAATCATTATCCAATTGGGAGGAGGAGGGTACCAACATTCTGACAGTCTAGAAGACTGATTCGTACCCTAGTGTCCCATCTTTCCTTCAGCCATAAAATATATGGAAGCAAAACTTACTACATATGAAGCTAAGAACACTGAACGATCCTCTTTGTCACCATGAACTAGTTTATTCCTGGATTTCCATGTGAGATATACAACATTGCAATAAATGTTCACCATGAATCCTTGATTACTATGAAATTCTTCCATCCATTCCCAACATAATTGAAATGAATAAAAAAACTGGAACTGAAACCCACATTTGTTCAAACAGCTAATGACTTCCTTCATCTTCTCATAATTCATTGTGATATGATCACAGTTTTCTGGTTGGCCACAACCTCTTGGACAACTATAATTATCTTGGAGTCTTCTCTGGTACAAGAAATCATATGGAGTTATTGCATTGTTAAATAATCTCCACCAAAAGACTTCAACTCGTCATCTTAATTTAATCCTCTTCAAGCAACGTTAGAACAAGCATTCCTGCTCCTGCAAAAATGAATTTCTGTAAACCAGAGATGAGACTGTACATCCCGAATTCTAATGAATTAGGTCCAAATAATCGGTGTCTTGATCCATATGAATTTCTATCAACATAATGATCTTTATAAGCTCTTCTCCAAATAGTTGTTTAAGTTTCATGGCATTCTATTCACCATTTGAAATCAAATAGTCCACTATTTCATCCCCTGCATCTTGAATTGATACAAATGTAGGCCATAAGCTCAATTTTCTGTCCAATATCCAAATGTCCTCAAGGATGCTGATGGAAAGGCCATTTACAACTTCCCATCTTACTACTAATTTTAGTGCCTTCTTCCCACTTGATACGATTTTATATGTTGTAGACGATCCACAACCATTCACTGAATCCTCCAGCCACTGTCTATACTTTGGATTTAAAATTTGATACATCAAAGAGTCCTCTTAGATTACTTTCCAAGCTAATTTTTTTCTTAAAGCATCTACAGTATCAACACATGAACGAATTCTCTTGCCACCTAGTTTCATCGGTTTACACAGTTTATTCCAACTGACAAAATGCAAACCTAATCTCCCATTTTGTTTTTTCCAAATGAAATCGCGGCAATGCTTTTCTAACTCTTTAAGAATGCTTTTCGGAGCCAATGAATAAGTAGGATAGAAGTTTGGAATAGAGAGTAGAACCATTTTGATCAGCAACATTTTCCCTGCCAGAGAAACCTAATATCGCCGTGAGATTCATAGCCTTCTCTGTAATGAAATGAAAATCTGCAGCTCTTAACCTCCTCAAAGCCATTCTAACTCCAAGGTACATAAATTTTTTTACCACTTTATAGCCCATGATTCTTTCAACAGATTTTCTCTTCCATCTCTTTACATGCCTACCGAACAACATCACTGATTTTTCCAAATTAATCTTCTGCCCTGTCTAGCTACAGAAATTCGTTATTGCTCCTTTGACTTCTCTTACTTCTTTGATGTTAGCATGTGAGAAGATGATGATGTCGTCTTCATATAAATGATGGGAAACCTTTGGAAAATTCCTACCAAATTTAATGCCCATTGCTACATCATTTTGCTTGAACCGATTGATAAGCAACTGAGAACATAAAATTAACAAATAGGGTGAAAAAGGACACCCTTGTTGAAAACTACTCTCCGCATAAATCCAGCTAGAAATCTTACCATTAATAAGCAAGGAAAATCTCAGAAATTCTACACATTCCATGATCCACATAGAGAATTTCTTCAGAAACCCAAAGTATTCTAAAACACTTTTTAGAGTATTCCAACTCATGCTTTCATAGGCCTATTCCAAATCAACTTTAAATAAAACCAAACCTTTTGAAGATCTAGAACTCCTGAACTTCTTAAAAGTCTCCAATGCCACTAGAATATGATCCCCCAAAGATCTCCCATTGATAAATGCAGCTTGATCCACAAAAGCCAATTTATGAATCGTCAATTTCATTTTGTTCAATAGAATTCTTGCAACCACCTTGTAAATAGACCTACACAAGCTAATATGTCTATAATGGCTCAGTATTTTAGGTTCCAAAACCTTTGGAATGAGCACCAGAAGGGTCTCTTTCCATTCAACATTCATCCTTCCCAACTAAAGAATTGGTTAACCGCATACCAACAATCCTTCTTAATTATGTTCCAATATGATTTCATGAAAGAATATGAAACCCCGTCATTCCCAGGAGCTACGCTATCAGTAGTTTGAAAAACTGCCATCTTCAATTCCTCCAAAGATAGCTCTTTGGTTAACCATTCCCTATCCTTCTCATCAATTGAATTATTAGGAATAGGCCAACCATTCAGATAACCTTCACTTTTTTTCCATTTTTCAGTGAAAAACTTTAGAAAAATTTCAAAAATCTAATTTTTATCTTCAAAAAATGATCTAGCTTCATCTTTAATTTTATAAATGCAATTTGAATTCTTTCTTGCTGAAGAAAAATAATGAAAGAATCCAGAGTTAGTGTCTACCTCCTTCATCCACTTGACCTTCGCTCTTTGCTTCCACCATGTGTTTATCTGAGCCAAAACTATATTCAGCTCTCCAATATATGAATGAAGGATGAAGATTTCCTCTTCTGACATCCATCCAACATCAGATTCTTTATCTTGCAATTCCAAAATTTTTGATTTCAGAAATTCTCTTTGCTGATCAAACTCTTTGAATTTAGATTGACTACATTAAAATAGAGCTTTTAGAGACCTTTGAAATTTGTGGTTCAATGCTTCAGCATAATCCCCATTCATCTTCTTGCCCCAAGCTGCTTTCACCACCCCGATTGAAGCTGGATACGAAGGTACACTTCCTCAAACCTTATGATCTTGTCAGATACAAAGTTTCCTTCCAAGAAGATCAATAGGATTGGGCAATGATATGATGCAACCCTTGATAAATGCTCAAGACCAGCCGATTGTTCTTCAATGAAAATGGATTAACATAGCATCTATCCAACCTCTCCAAAATTCTAACATTGCCATCTTTATTATTGCACCAAGTGAAACTTGGACCAATTACACTCACTTCGAGAAGATCACTCCTTGCCAAAAATGAACTCATTTCTCTTGCTCCTTGAGAAAATCGAACATGTCTTCCTCCTCTCTTATCTTCCTTAGCAAAAATACAATTGAAATCACCCCCAACTACTAGAGGATTACTGTTAGAACCAAATTTCTCCAGCTTCTCCCAAAGTAGCCTTCTTTTAACTACTTCTTTTCCACCATAAACTGTGGCTACTCTCCACCTCCCCATCTTTATGATTTCAAGATCCCTTATAACAACTTGATTTGAAGAAAATAAGCAAGTAAAGGAAGCTAATTTGAACTTCCACAATATCACTATACCCCCAAGCAAACCTACAGCAGGTACTTGAAAAAAATCCCATTCATTACCAATTAGGATATCAATTTTAGATTTGCGAAAATTTGAGGCTTTGGTTTCTAAAAGCCCCACAAAAAACACCTTGTTGTCTTTCACCACCTCCTTTAAATATAGAGAAGATTTTTTTTCCTAGCTCCTCTACAATTCCAAAACAAAATTGATGCCATTATGGAACAAAAGGAGAAGAGCTCCCCTTCTTTTCCTTCACCTCATTCTCCAATTTTCTTCCTCTCGGCAATAGCTTTATAGGACCAAGACTTCTTAGCTCCTTGGCTAGCTTAATCTTGATGTTAGAAGAACTTCCTTCTTTGAGCTCTTCCATCTCATTCCCATCAAAGGCCTTAGGAGAGCAGCCTCCTTTATCCACCTTTATTATTGAAAATGGTTTAACAACTTCTGTCTCACATTTGTCTTCCATAGAAGCAGAACCAACTTTTCCATTATCAACCGTCAGCATTTCCTCTTCCTCCACCAAATCACTTAGAATAGAAAATTTGTTAGCCTCTGAAATAACTTCGGGAATTACTCCAGACTCTTTTATTTTTAGAGAATCACTTGTATCTTGTTTTGAAGCCTCCTTATCAACAGCTTCAACCACCCTTTTTCCGTCAACTGTTCCAGAGCCATCAACATTCTTCTCCCTGAATTCCTTCCTTGTCCACTGAATAAAATTGTTTTTGCTTGAATTTCTATTATACCAATCCTCTTTCCATGAAAACCATTCCCATTTTAATTTTTCCTTCCATATCAAACATGAATCCAGGGTCCATAGCCACTACGTTCACCTATTGTAGCTTCAAACAACTTTTCTTTAATCAAAACTACACATGGATCTTTTTCATAGCAGTCACTCTCATTCGAATCTTTAGTTGTCATACCAGTAATCTTCTCAGGGCAATTGCTTTGGTCATGACCAATCTTGCCACAACCAAAACAAATGTTGGGAACCCTTTCGTATTTGATTTTTTGAAAGAATTTTCCTGATTTTCCTTCAACCCAAACTTCAAGTGGAAGAGATTCTTCAAGGTGGATGTGAACACAAATTCTAGCAAATTCACATCTTCCCCATTGAAACCTATTAATAACAACAATGCAATTAAGGTTTTGGATGTGAACACAAATTCTAGCAAATTCACGTCTTCCCCATTGAAACATATTAATATTTTTTCCATCTAATAATTAAGGTTTCCCAACATTTCTGGCAATCCTACAAACATTTATAGGATCCCAACAATGCAGAGGCAAATTTTGCATTCTTAACCATATAGGTGTTGTCAAGCCTTTCAAATAATTTGGATAGAATGATTGGCTCCACTTGTCTACACCAATAATGTTCCCCTTCACATACCAGGGGCAGTTATCAAGAATCGATTCCACTGGTTCCTCATTCTCAAATAAACACAAGCTCCACCCTTTACCAAGGCAAGTTAAATTGAACTTACCAATTTGAGACCATTGCCTTTTAAGTTCAGCATTAACAATGAAATATGGTATATTCTCCCCAAAAACTTTAACCACCAGTTTATTCTGCAATGCTTTGGTGTTCTCCAACACCTTCTCTTCATACAAATGGACTGTCATCCCATCTTCAAACAAGCAATTCCCAAAATCCCAATCTGAGTCAGAAATTCTTTTATTGGATTTCTTTTGCCAAACATTTAGTAAAACATTCCCAGTTTTCTCTTTAATAGAAAGGGGGAGATTTGTTATTCATAAATTATTTTTTCATATCAGCAGACGATCGACAATCTCCATTAGGAAAACAACCAGCATTAAGCCAGCGATCATCCGCCACCATCGGTGGATACTTCTCTAACCGCCAAACAATTTTTGAAAATCAACCTTCTCTCACTAGAATCCATACCTTCTCTCACTAGAAAGACACCACTAGGAGTCTTATATTCACATCACCAAAACCTCTATCTTTTCTAATACTAGGAGTTTTGCTAGAGATTTTTTAATGAAGATCATATGAGATTTGAAGTTTAATTAAAGATTATTATTGTGTATGATCAATTAGACTAGTTTAAGTTAGCTTAACTGGGTCAATTGAGTTAATCACTATCCCAGGTAGCCAGTGATGCATGACTTGTAATATAAAACTTCTAATGGGGTTATTTAAACCTGATTGAGGTCATGACACCTATTGTACTAGGCAAGGTAGTGCACTATGTCAAGTGTGTTGTAAATTTGGACCAAAGTCTTGTGATTTTGATGATAACAAATATTATTAGATTTCTCACTATACTATCTCCTAATAATTGAGTTTATTTCATATTTGTTTTGTCATACTCACTAGCATTTTAGGTCCATTATTCACTTACAACTTCAATCAGCTCAAGATTGGGTAGACTAGGATTAAAGTTTGTATTTTCAATCCCTATGTAATTTTTATCTTTCTTGAGTAAATCTTATATTTTTGTGGATCCTTAAGCTGAGTAAAGTTACACACATACACACTCAAGGGGGTGAGTTAATGAGTTAGGAAGAAGATGAGCTTTTTGAACTAATCATTCTATACGATTTACATCATATTGGATTATTAGTTAACCAAAAAAATTCATTAGTTAGGGCACTTCTATTAATGAAGAATGATTAAATTAATCATACTAGATGATCCCTATCATATAAAACAATCTGTTATAATCATAAAAATAGCCGTAAATCATAATTTAGGTAATATTTAAAATTCAAATTTTATTCTAATCATGTCGTACGATACTTATTGTATTGTATGATACACAATAATCATGTCTAAATTGATTTAATGAAAAAGATAACAATTATGGTTAATTTATTCATTCAAATCATACAGTGTGATTGGTGATGATCGTATTATATGACCCAAGTGATACATGGGATGATAATTTATCATCTCTTATCATATAAGACAAAATATCAAAGTTTTTCATCTATGCCCAAATTTTGAATTTTATGAACTGAGAGATGCATGGGACAATAATTTATCATCGCTTATCATACTAGATGATTAGCATAAACTCTTGAAATAATTGTACAGGATAATACATTTCGCACTATCTAAAAGGGCTATTTTTTACAAATCATACAGGAGCATCATAGGATTGTACAGGACAATTTTAAACCCTAAAATAGAAATTAGGGATTCTTGAGAGGTTTTATATTTAAACTCTCATATGGTCTTATTTCAAAAAGGCTTTTAACTTCTAACTATCTTAAGAGGGAGAATAGAGGAGTTTAAGAGAGCTTTCAATGAGAGAGCTTTTGTGCAAGAGAGTTGTGTGGGTTTCACTGTTGCAATTCTAGATCCCTATTCTGTGATTATGAATATGAAAAATATTATTGATTGAATTGTTACTTTTAGCATTGAATGTTTTAGATATTTCTTCTATCTATAAGCTCTAACAATGTAGGTAAGACATACACTGCTCAAGGCTATTGAAATCTTAAGAATGGGTAGATTAAGAATGTCAAGTAAATAAAGTCTATAATTTTATTTTTATTTTTATTTTTTCTATTTCTTGAGTCTATCCACATAAGAGTGCATGCTATTGGGTGACCATACATACACACACAGGGGTAATGTAATAAAGTTTAAAAGTTAAAACTTTTGTACAAATTATAATGTACCAGTTACAATCATACTGTATAACTAGTTTAGAAAGAATGGGTTTAATGATTAATTGAATAATTAGTTTATGTGAACTAATCATACTGTATGATATAGATCATATTATATGATTCATTACGATTTTAAAACCCTATCCAACAGATGATTTTTTTAAATTTGATTTTTTAAATTATCATACTATATGAACTGATTTCTACTATATAAATATCTAAAATCTTACTTAAATCAACCCTTATAATTAGTCAACCAAATCATGGTTTCATTAATGATAGTAGATCATACTATTTTATATTAATCATACTGTATAATATCCAGAGATAAAACTTAGTCATCCCAAAGATCGTACCAAATAAAATCATGATTTTTAAACAAATCATAATGTACATTATTCATATTTTACATGATGACCTACTTGAAATCAACTGACAGTATCGTACGATGATAATAGTATATGACTACTTTTAGAGTCAATTTATAATCATCCTGTGAATTGTCTTGTATGAATAAGAGAGAAAAGTTAACAGATCATATTGGACAATCTTTCGATCATAATTATCAGATTATTTATTTACATCATACTATATGGGTTTAGTTTTGAACTAATCGTACTGTATGAACTCAAATTGTACTGCATGAACAATGATAGCTAACTTGAATTTTTAGGGTTTCTTGAAGCCAAATTCTTTAGAAAGTTTTTGTGATTCTCTTTGCAATAGTGAGAGGATTGTGACAGCTAAAGGAACTCTAAGAGAGGATCTTTTGAGAAATCCATGGTTTGAGAGGAAGGAGAAGGTGAGGTTGAGCGTAAGGGAGGAGTGTGACGAGGTCATATAATTGCTCAGGGCTAGCTACACCCTTGCTCCTCTTATGTCCATGGTGAGTCTTGAAGGATTTCTTGAGAGAGAGGCTTCTAGGTCAAGTCCTTAAGAAACTCTACCTTCTCTAGGAGGGAGAAAAAGGAGATGAGGTTCTCTACCTTCTCCACGAGGGAGAATAATGAATTAAGGTCTACTGCCTTAATCGGGTAGGTGACATAGCATTCAACACTTTGCCACATCGAATTTGGTGAAAGTTAGTTAATAAGGGCTTCTCTAAATTATTGTGGGAGCAAAAGGAGAGTCATTTAGTGATTATTGCAATACCCATAGAGGACTCTAGGGATTGTATGTAGGTCAAGGTTGACCTAACCACTCTAAAAATCTCTGGTATATTTTTTCCTTTTGCACTTTTTTTTTCCTGCATTTTATTTATATTATAACTACTTGGGAAACTTAGTGATTATTGCTTCATTTTGTAAATCAAGATATCATCATAGTTAAATCAATATTTTTAATAAACTTATTTTCTTCCAAAATTAATTAAAATTATGTATCTTTCAATTTTGAAAATGTTTTCAAAAATATAGTCATCAGTATTTTGAAGTTGAAATTTTTCTTAAACTTACCATTTCAACTAGTTTAGAAAGAATGGGTTTAACAATTAATTGAATAATTAGTTCATGTGAACTAATCATAATGTATGATATAGATCATATTATATGATTCATTACGATTTTAAAACCCTATCCAACAGATGATTTTTTTAAATTTGATTTTTTAAATTATAATACTACATGAACTGATTTCTACTATATAAATATCTAAAATCTTACTTAAATCAACCCTTATAATTAGTCAACCAAATCATGGTTTCATTAATGATAGTAGAACATACTATTTGATATTAATCATACTGTATAATATCTAGAGATAAAATTTAGTCATCCCAAAGATCATACCAAATAAAATCATGATTTTTAAACAAATCATAATGTACATTATTCATATTTTACATGATGACCTACTTGAAATCAACTAACAGTATCGTACGATGATAATAGTATATGACTACTTTTAGAGTCAATTTCTAATCATCCTGTGAATTGTCTTGTATGAATAAGAGAGAAAAGTTAACATATCATATTGGACAATCTTTGGATCATACTACACGATGTGTTCGAAAAGTTGAATAATTCATCAGAATATTTATTTACATCATACTAGATGGGTCTAATTTTGAACTAATCGTACTGTATGAACTCAAATTGCACTGCATGAATAGTGATAGCTAACTTGCATTTTTAGGGTTACTTGAAGCCAAATTCTTTAGAAAGTTTTTGTAATGGTGAGAGGATTGTGACAGCTAAAGGAACTCTAAGAGAGGAGATTTTGAGAAATCCATGGTTTGAGAGGAAGGAGAAGGTGAGGTTGAGCGTAAGGGAGGAGTGTGAGGGGGTCATATAATTGCTCAGGGCTAGCTACACCCTTGCTCATCTTATGTCAATGGTGAGTCTTGAAGGATTTCTTGAGAGAGTGGCTTCTAGGTCAAGTCCTTAAGGAACTCTACCTTCTCTAGGAGGGAGAAAAAGGAGATGAGGTTCTCTACCTTCTCCACGAAGGAGAAAAATGAATTAAGGTCCACAGCCTTAATCGGGAGGGTGACATAGCATTCAGCACTTTGCCGCATCAAATTTGGTGAAAGTTAGTTAATAAGGACTTCTCTAAATTATTGTGGGAGCAAAAGGAGAGTCATTTAGTGATTATTGCAATACCCACAGAGGACTCTAGGGAGTGTATGTAGGTCAAGGTTGACCTAACCACTCTAAAAATCTCTGGTGTATTTTTTTCCTTTTTGCACTTTTATTTTTCCTGGATTTTATTTATATTATAACTACTTGGGAAACTTAGTGATTATTGCTTCATTTTGTAAATCAAGATATCATCATAGTTAAATCAATATTTTTAATAAACTTATTTTCTTCCAAAATTAATTAAAATTATGTATCTTTCAATTTTGAAAATGTTTTCAAAAATATAGTCATCAGTATTTTGAAGTTGAAATTTTTCTTAAACTTACCATTTCATCCCCCTCTCTTGGTGAGCCTTGGGCTAGTTCATTAAGGTTTAACAACCTTCACGAACTTTCATTCAGTAGGTTACTCCAAACAAGGTTCTTTCTTATCTTCTTCAAGCTTTTCCTGGATTCTTTAGTGGCTAAGGGGGACATTCTACAACACTAGGTCGTGGTTCTCTACCATCACCTAGAGGGTGAAAGAAGATTCAAAGTACTCTGTCTTTCCCTGGATTGAGAAAAAGCTTTGAGGTATGCTTCAATCACCTGGAGGTTGTGAAAAGCATCTGATTCTCCACTGCATCCAATTGGTGAGAGTGATTTTGTAAGGGCAAAGTGATTTTGTAAGGGCTTCTTTATCTTATTGTGGGGGAAAAGGAGAGGCACTAGTTTTATAGCAATACCTAGAGAAATGGGTTTTTAAGGGAGTGGAGGGGGCATTAGTCAAGTTGGACCAAACCACTATAAATTATGATGTGTTTGTTCTTTTTATTTTAGCACTTTCTTTTTCTGTGATTAACTGTATGGTTAAAAACTTAATTTTTTTTGTTATTGAGAAATTAATTTAGTTTCATATTGAGTAATGAAATTGTCTTTGTTTTTAGATATTGAAAAAGTTATAAAAAGATTTTAAACTTGAATGGTTGAGTTTGAATTATACACATCAATGATAATTAAATGATTGATTGAAATTGATGGGATATGATTTGAAGGTTGATTGAACATTGGTTGATGGCTAAACTGGAGCTTAGAATTATGAAAGCTAGACTAAGGATTGGATTGGAAAATGGACTAGGTTTTGATTAAGAGTTGGATTGCAATTTTATTGGGACCTATGTGATTGAAAATTGGGTACCTTCTAATTATTAGGTCACCAAAAGAAAACCCAGGTAGGTCTTAGTGACCTCATACATAAATAAGGTCAACAAATGGACCCCTAATCTGTATGGTAGAATGAAGTTCTACTTCACATATAGGCATTGACATAATGGAAGGATAAAATCTAGCATTATTATTCCAAGGAAAGGAAGAACCAAACCTTAGAGAATCATTGTTGGTTTGGTACTAGGGAGGTCCCACAAAGCATGTTATGCACCACTAGTAGATGATCACGTGGTGGGGTCCAAATATGCTTATCATAAAGGATCAAAGTTGGATCATTGTGTGTTTGAGTCGAGATATGGCAAACATATAGGATCGAGGTTGAATGATCTTGGTGTGGTGTCAAAATATACCCAACATAGAGGATTGAGGTTGAATGATCATGAGGTGGGGTTAAAATATACCCAACATAAAGGATCAGTGGGGTTGACATATGCCCAACATAAAGGATTGAGGTTGAATGATCGTGTGGTGGGGTTGAGATATTCCCATCATAGAGGATCAAGATTGAATGATCATATAGTGGGATAAAAATATGCCTAACACATAGGATCGAGGTAAAATGATCATATGGTGGGGTTAAAATATACCCAAAATAGAGGATCAAGATTGAATGATTGTGTTTTGGGGTCAAGATATGTCCATCATAGAGGATCGAGTCTCAAGGGGAAGCAGCACCTAATCTTAAGGGAAAAGAGAATAAGAAATAACTGACTGATGTTTTTGATCTTTTTAAAAATTATTTTGACAGTGAGAATAAAATAGACCAAAGTTAATTCAGGATATCAAAATACTTAATTTATTGAAAATTAAAGCTACATCAAACATTGTATTTAATAAGGAAATGTTCATTGACAGACAACATTGAGTAGTTTCCTTTACAATCAACTAGTTGATATGAGCCCACTTCATAGACTGTTTCTATAATGAAGGGTCCTTCTCATGTTGGTTCAAACTTCCCACAAATCTTTCAGCGCACTAAGATAGGGCTCCAAAGAATTTAAACCAAGTCTCCTACTTAGAAGGTTCTAGTTGTACTAACTTACCATGAGCTTGAACAATCTTTTCTTTATATAACTCCATTTTTTGTTGAGCTTAGAGATGAAACTCTTTAAGGCCTTCGAGTTCTTCAAAAAAAAGTTTTGCATTTTTTAAGAGTAATTTGATTCTAGATCACAACTCTAAGCGAGGGAATCTACACTTCTTGAGGGAGTATATCCTCAGACTAATACAATAATGCAAATGGAGTGGATTTGATGGGGGTCATATAAGTGGTTCGATAGGCTCACAAGGCCTCCACCAACCTCTCATCCCACAGACATTTGTTCTCATCAAGGGTCTTTTTAATGATCTACACCATAGTCTTATTGAAGGACCCAACCAACCCATTAGCCCATGGGTAATAAAAAATTGATTATCTCCTTTCAATACTATGGTGCCTTGTAAATTTTTTTATTTTTTTAGACTTAAAGCTGACCCGTTATCAGCTATGATTCTTTAGGACATGCCAAATTCATATACAATATGGTCATGAAAGAGTTTCAAAACATGATATGTTACATTATGTAGGGGAATTACTTCAGCCCACTTTAAAAATTAATCAGTCATAGAGCGATGACCCTTTATAGAAAGAGGGTCAATTGGGCCAATAACATCCATGACCCAACTTTCAAAAGGCAGAGAAGCTATTATGGGATACAACGTATTAGGTGGATGATGTAAAACAACACCATGGATCTAGCATCAATTATAATATTTTGTAGCATTCACGCAATCATCAATCATCATAGGCCAATAGTATCTAAGTCTCTTAATTTTCAACTTCATTTTTGGACCTGATTCATAAGCAGCGCATAGTCTAAAATGGACCTCATTAACGATCTTCTGGGACTCTCATTTTTTTAAACATGATAGCCGCATATGATTGAATGATCGTTAGTACAATATATTGTTGACTACTGCATACAAAAGAACATATTTCTTGATCTAGTTGGCGAGGGATTTATCTTAGGGAAGTTTTCCTTCTTGAAGGTAATTAATTAAAGGTTGTCTCCATTCACCTTATTCATTGGTTATATAAGAGGCCGAAAGGATCTAGGAAGATTTCTTATTGATATGTTCCAAATATATAGGGGACAAGACCTGATGACCTTGAATCTCTATAGGAATGGAGTCTTCTTTTAGACAAGAAAATTCCTTTGTGAGCTTAGCTAGGGCATCAACCTTAGAATTACTCCAAGGGGGAATCCTATAAAAAGTTATGATAGGGATTTGCTCGAGCAGGTAACTAGTGTAATGATGGTACTTGATGAGTTTAGGATTCAAAACTTATAAGTTTGTGCAATATATTTGATTACTAGTTGAGAATCATCAAAGATTTTTAATTCTTTAATCTCCAACAAGATTGCAAGTTCCAAGCCAGTTATCAAAGCTTCAAACTCAGCCTCATTCTTCATTCAAGGCTTAGATAAATGGAAGGAAAAATGCATCATCCTTTTTCTGGCATTATGACGATTAGGCTAATTCCAGCTTTTTTTGGGGATTATAGATTTTGGGTTTTGTCCCATTAAGAGGATGTCGTGCCATTAAAATATAATTCCTAGAATTTCTCAATATGTTCTTTTAAACTCATGATTTTCTTGTTAGATAAATCATCATTTAAGGAGAATCCACATGTAATTGGTATGTTGCAAGGAAGTCGACAACAGCTTGCCCTTTCATGGCATGCAGGGGAATGAAAGTGATTTCAAACTAAAGCAATATTATAGACCACAAGTCAAACTTCCTAATAGCGTAGGCTGAGTCATAAGATATTGTAAGGGATTAACTCTAGAAATCAAACTGATTTAATTAGAAAGCATTTAGTGTCTTAGTTTTTGGGCTACAAAAACTAAATCAAGACAGTGCTTCTTAATTGAAGGGTATCAAAATTCCATGGGGAGAAGTCTCATGCTCAGGTAATAAAGAGCATTCTCTTTTCGTTCATTGTTGACCTAAGATAAGAGGGCACCTAAGGACTCATCCGGGGTTGTAGAGTAGATCAAAGGTTTTCCAAAAATAGGGGCTACCAAGGCTAGCAGATTGTAAGATATTCTTTGATGCTTTCAAAAACATTTTAAAATTTTCTTATCTCAAATGAATTTAGTGCCCTTATTGTCTAGTGCATAGAAGAGTTGACATCATTTAGAAAGGTTGCATATAAGCATCCTTATATACTCTAGCCTACCTTACGATACCTCACCTGGGTAAGGCTCTTAGTAGGCGACATATTTAAGATGGCTTTAAATTTGTATGGATCAATCTCAATTCCATAGTGACTTACTAGGAATCCTAAGAATTTCTCTGAAGTGACACGAAAGCTCATTTTAGAGGATTCATTTTAAGGTCACAATAATGTAACCGCTCAAAAATGACTCTTAAGTCATAAAGGTGAGCCTCTTTGACCTTCCTCTTAACAACCAAATTTTGAATGTAGCTCTCAACTTAATTATGGATTAGATCATCGTAGATTCATGTCAAGGCCTACTGGTAGGTTGCACCAACATTTTTAAGGCCAAAGGGCATCACCTTATAATAAAAGATCCCTAGATGGGTTATGAACATAGTATTTATCTCATCTTCTTGGGCCATTCTAATTTAATTGTAACCAGATGAGCAATCCATAAAGGATAAAACAACATGCAAAGAGGCAATGTTTGATGCAAATCTATTTCAAATACTATGATTTTGATGATAACAAATATTATTCTGTATGTTACTTCTTTCTCTTATTTATGTGATATTTTGTTTTGTTTTCATGTGCATTAATGTTTCGGGAAATCGGTTTATCATTTACTTGCATTTCTAATCAACTCAAGACTAGGTAGACTAGGGTTACATTCAGTTTTTATTTTATTTTGTATTTTTCCCTTTCTTGAGTCGTATCATGTAATTGGGTGGATATAATTCCTTAGTAACCTTGCACACATATTGGAGGAGAGATAAAAATGTTTTAAGGAAAGTTTTATTTTTATGAAATTTATATTGTATGATTTTTCCTTCATACTATATGATTTTCTTTTGTATTATATGATTTTAATCCATACTATACTATATGTTATGCTCTGTCAAACCCTAACAACAAAAGTTTAAGAAAAATAATAATTTTGAACATATTGTACAGTAAGATTTTGGTTTGCACTCTAGACCCTAATTAAAATCTTTTTTTAATTAATCCCCCGATATCAGGAAATCAAATTATGGAAAACTATTGTGATTAATCATACTGTATGATATAGTTCATAATGTATGATTACTCATGTATAAAATTGGTTATCTCATGGATTTTACCAAATAAAATTAATAATTTTTTGTATTGAAAGTACCGTATGATGTCCATAGTGCTGGAAGATCACCCATTAACAAATTTGGCCATCCCAAACAAACAGAAGTAATTTCTACAAATAGTATCATACGATGTTTTGATTGTACTATACAAAATGTTATAAAGTATGAATAGTACGTCTAAATGATTTTGTTGGACAAGTCTGAATTATACTTATCGTATCATATGATACGTGTATCATACTATCTGAAGAAATAACAGATGTCTTGAAATTTTGGGTTTTTTTTTTGAAGCCCACTATTTAAGGATTTCTAATACTCTGATTAGAAGATCTTTTATTATTAGGTTGACCTGAGAGAGAGCTTAGAGAAGGAAGAGTTGAGAACTTTGAGAGTGAGAGATCCTTGTGAGGGGGATTTGTGAGGGATTCACAAAAGTTGCTCTGAGCAAGGTTTCCATCATCTTTGTCAAACATCTTCCTTAGTTGCTTACTGGCTTTGGGGAGATCTTCATCAGCATCATATCGAATGTTCTCTACCTACTCCAGGAGGGTGTGAAAGGATTCAATGTTCTCTGCCTATTCTAGGAGGGAATAAATGGAATTCCATGTTCTCTACATACTCTAGGAGGGACCAAAAGGATTAAAGGTACTCTGCCTCATCAGGTCAATGGAAAGATTTTGTAAGGGCTTCTCTGCCTTATTACGGGGGAAAAAGGAAAGACACTACTTTTAGTGCAATACTTAGAAATGAGGTTTCTAGGGAGTGGATGTACGTAAAGTTAACTGAACCATAATAAATTTTGAGTGTTATTTCAATTTATTTTTTCAAATTTAATTTTTGCATTATTCTGGGATTTGTTCTGTGGTCAAAATCTCTAATTTTTGTTATTGTAAAATTAGTGTTGCTTCCGCATAAATTATTTGATTTAAAATATTAAAAAAGAGTTCAAAAATATTTTATTTTTATAATAAGATTTTTTTTAAAATAACTAATTCACCCCCCCCCCCCAACTTTTGGTTAGTCTCAGGCTAGTTCATAAAGGTTTAACAGCCCTCAAAAACTTTCAAGTGGTATTAGAGTGGGTTTCATAAATTAGATTTTAGAAATTTTTTGAAAAATGATCTATGGCTAACTTTGGTAATTATAATACTACTGAAGGATATGCAATCACTAGATCACCTCTATTTGATAACATTTCTTTCAATTTTTGGAAAACTCGCATGTCCACATTTTTACAATCAATTGATTATCGCATGTAGATGCTAGTAAAGGCTGGTTATTTTTCACCTTTTTGTTTAGTAAATGATGTTAAAACTGAAATACCCTTTTTTTGAATGGACTACAAGTGATAGAGATTTAGCCCAATTGAATGCCAAATATTTAAACTATTTCTTTTGTGCTTTAGAATCTGAAGACAACATGCATGTTTCCACTTACACTACTGGTAAAGAAATTTTGGATAAACTTTGAAATATATATGAAGGAACAAAAGAAGTGAAACAATGTAAGCTAAACATTCTTCTTCAGGATTATGAACTTTTCCACATGAAGCCTAGTGAATCTATTTCTAAAATGTATACTAGGTTTACTCATATTATTATTTCCCTACATGCCTTAGGAAGAGAGCTTATAAGTTATAAAAAAGTTAAAAAAAGTGTCATTGTTTACCTTCTTCCTATGATGCAAAAATAATTTTCATTACTAAATCTAAAGATCTAAATGTTTATTTTATGGATAACTTCTTTGGGTCACTCATTGCCTATGAGCAAGAAGTGAGTAAGGAAACTTGATGTAGGTGAAAGAAGAAAAGAGAAAACTGTAGCCTTAAAGGCTAATGATTTATACAGTGACTCTTCTGGACAAGATGATGATGATAATGCATTGATGATTAGGCAATTCAAGAGCTTTTTAAAGAAAAATCAAAAACATCATGAAAAATGGAATAAGGGTAAGAATGGCAAAAAGTTTTACAGTTTCTTCTGATATTATATGTTTTAAATGCAGAAAGCCAAGGAATTTGAAGATAGATTTCCTGACTCTTAAAGCTCACCCAAGCAAGGAGAAGGGGGCAGAAAAACCCAAATTCAAGAAGGGTAAGCAAAGGACTCAATAAGCCTTCTAGGTAGACTCAGCATTAGACTCTTCTGAAACTAAAACAGAAGAGGAGGTAACTAACATATGTTTAATGCAGATGATCATCTTGATCATTCTGATCAAGAGGAGGTATGTGAGCTTACCTAGATTAATTTTTTGAAGTTTCTTAAAAAAATCATACTACATATAGGAAGCTTAAAAAATCACATGCCAACCTTAAATCTGACTTCCTAATTTTGTAGAAAGAGCATGAATGCTTAAGAAAAGATAATTTCAATCTTGATAGTAATCACATGGCTTTGTTAAATGAATTTGATATATTTAATAAGAAGCTTACTGAATTAATTGAGGATCATGATTCCTTAAAAATATCACATTGAGTTAGAAAATACATACAAGTAATTAAAAATTCTTGTATCTTAATTAGATAATAGGGAGCATGCATTCAAAGTAGAAAAATTAATTATTAAAGTATTAAAAAGTTTTTACAAACTAAATTAATAGCTTTTTAGAAAAATAAAAACCACCTTCTCTTGAAAATCTTTATAGTTCATCACATCATTATGCATCATTCAAGCTTAACATTCAAACTTAAGAAGATGCACCACAACCCAAATAGATTAGTAAATACTTTTTTTGTTGTTAGATTTTTTTTTGTAGCATGCTAGGACATATCTCTCACACTTACACCATTCACCGTAGAACACATTTGGTGTGGAGACCAAAATTCAAAAAGTAATAGTATAGCATGCATACATTTTATTCTTCTTTCCATAAGATGGTACCCAAATTTTTTTGGGTTCCAAAATCTAACATTTTTGTAGGGATGCTCTCATAGAAGGCATCATGAGAGCATGTGATACTTGGATAGTGAATGTTCAAGGCATATAATTGGATATATAAGTCAATTCATTTTGATGGAGGATAGGGTAAGAGGCAAGGTGACACTTGGAGATAACACCACTAGGAGAGTGGTGGGATCAAGTATAATTGGCAACTCCAAAATTTCATTATTGAACATGTTTTACTTGTAAATGGCTTGAAACATAACCTGATTAGCATAAGCCAACTTTGTGATAAAGGATTTAGCATTATATTTTTGTCTACCAGCTGTAAGATAAGCTTAAATGGAAATATTGTGCTAAAAGGAAAAAAGAATTAATAATGTTTGCATGCTTGATTTAAACTGTGTTGAATCTGCTGCTTCTTTTTTCTTAAAAACTATTGCTAATGAATCCTGCTTATGGCATAGAACATTATGCCATGCAAGCATGAAAAATCTTTGAAAAATCTCCCAAAAAGACTTAGTGAAAGAAATTCCTAAACTAGAGTTCACTAAGGCCACCTGTGTGATGCCTATCAATTAAGGAAATAAGTCAAATCCTCCTTCAACTCAATCAAAGACATTAACACTAGTAAACCCTTAGAATTCTAATAAGTGAAGGTCTTTTGGTATATGATTATTGATGATTATTCAAGATTTACTTGGGTTAGATTCTTATCTCATAAAAGTGAATCATTTAAGGAATTTAGATCATTCTCCACTTGGATTCAGAGGAAGCTATGATGTGAAATTCTGATAATTCATGGTGATCATTATGGAGAATTTCAGAATGAGAAATTTGAATCTTACTGAAAGAACAAGGGATAGATCACAACCCTTTAGCAGAACAGGGTAGTTGAAAGAAAGAGCAGGACACTCGTAGAAGCTACTAGAGCCATGTTAGCTGAATACTCACTTCCTAAATATTTTTGGGCAGAAGTGGTGAATACAACCTATTATGTTCTTAATAATAAAAATATTAGATCCAAGCTAAATAGTACACCCTATAAAATTCTCAAGGGTAGGAATCCCAACCTCTTTAACCTTCATGTCTTTGAATGTAAAGTGTTCATTCTGAATAATGGGAAATCTCTACGAGGAAAGTTTAACCCCAAAATTGATAAGGAAGTGTTCCTGAGCTACTCAAATATTGGGAAATCCTATAGATTTTTCAATAAAAGAACACTGGTTGTAGAGGAGACCACTAATGTTGTATTTGTTGAATCTTATAATTTTGGAGGATTTATGATAGAAGAATAAAAGATTATATAAATTACCCAAGGATTAGAATTTACAAATATGGAGGAAAGGGTAGAACATGAAAATACATTTCATAGAGAATGGAGATATTCTTCAATTCATCCTAAAGAATTAATCTTATGAGACCCATTTGAAGGTGTTAGAACTAGGCATAGGCTTAGAAAAGAAGTAAACCACTCTGCCTTCATTTCAATGACTGAACCCACCAACATAAATCAAGCCCTATCTGATCAATTTTGGATCTTAGAGATGCAAGAAGAGTTAAATCAATTTGTGAGAAATGATTTTTGGGAACTTATTCAAAGATCTAAGTACCATAGTGTGGTTTGAACTAAATGAGTTTTCAAAAATAAAATGAATGATTCTAATGTAATGGTTAGAAACAAAGCAAGATTAGTGGCTAAGGGGTCAAACATTAAGCCCTGTGTCTTCGTTGGATGGTGCATAGTGTTCCTGAAATGTTGGTACACATACAAATAAATATATACTACAAATAATATGATTCATAAAGATGTAAGCCACAATATTTGTTTTCATCAAAAGCATAAACTTATAAGCTTGAGTTGTAATAATCTCCCCCTTTTTGATGATGTCAAATATTACTGGTTGAATTTGCAAACTAAAGAAAAAAATTTCTCCTAAAATCCTCCTCATAAAAGAATTATATTAAAAAATAGGGAATACCAAAAGAGATTTTATTTAAATAAAAACAAAAATATTTAAAAACTACATAATAAATAAACTAGTGCAAATACAAGATGAACCTATGCAACTTAAACACAAATACAACTAGTCAAATACTTTCTCCCTCTTTGACATTATCAAAAAGAAGAAAGACATAGAAAAAACAAAATGGAACACACATAAGACGCTAAGGTTCATACGGACCTTGATTAGGTTAATGTGGTGGTGATGGTGATGTTTTAGAAGAATCATATAATTTCATTAAATTTTCTTGCAATGAGAAAGTTACATGTTTATTTTATTCAAAAGCTTAGTAAGAAATGCATTGACAATGCTTATAACCATAAAGGTTAGAGATTTGATTTCTATTTACCCTAACCCAAGCTCCTTATAAGTTAAAATCTTTTAAACAAAAAATCTAATTAAGAATATAATTTAGAGAAGGAATTTTAATTTTCTAGTTTTCTTGCATGAAATCTAATAGAATATTAATACAAAAATGATAAATCAGGAATCATGATTTTCAAACTCAAGTGTTGAAGATATCGTTTGACACATGAATTTCACTATGATTTAAAGATTTGAAAGAAAGGAGAGCTAACTTATTGTGGACTCATTTTGTGCCTCTTTATCAATTTTTGTCGCACTTTGCATATCTTTTAATTTTTGATACACTTTAAGCATCTTGCAATTATTTGGTAAACATTTCGCATCTTTTCATTTTGGGCTCATTTTGTGCCTCTTTTCATATTTTGCCAACTTTCTTCCTTTCTAAATCTTTAAAGGAGTTATTTCAGTTGTGAGATTATCTTTCAAATATAAGAGAAGAAGAACTCACTCTCTTATATAAAGAAGAGTAAATCACAAAGCAAAAATAGATCCATATGATTGAAAATAATAACTTAATTAAGAAAATTTGAAGTGGATTTATTAACTTGGAAAAATATTCATATGAGAAAAAGAAATATAGGAAGATGAAGCAAATCTATATTTCTAGGTCCAAATTTTAATTTGAAATAGATTTTGATTCATAAAAGAAGTTTCACCTCTAAAGGAGTTAGATGAAGAGGGCTAGTCATTAATTTCTCTTCCTTTAACTGTTTATAGAAGTTAATCATCACTTACCAAAAAATTTAAATAAAAATAAGGTAAATTTTTCATTTTAAGAAAAAAATGTGATTCGAAAGAAGTGTTTGATTCTCTTATGAGAATATGATGTTAGTTGAGATTTTTGTGTGATGATCAAAGACTGTTCTCCAAATTATACATGAAAAATTAAAAATAAAAGATTACAAACATAAAAATCTTACTATAAAACAAAATACTAAAACACCATATAAAATAAAAATATTCATAATGATTAAAAATAAAACAAAGAACCTACACACATGCATTAACTATAACACATATAAACACATAAAAAAAACATTATACCTCATTATCTTGCTCATTGTTCTGATGATTTAGAAACTAGGTCTGCCTAGGAGATCTTTTTTTTATCAGTTGCCTTATTACAATTGGCTTTTTTTCTCTTTTTCTCTTTTTCTTTTTCTTTTTCTTTTTTTAAATCCATAGAGGGGACTACGTGTTAAATAAGAAAAACATTACAGAGTCCTTAGACGGGACCTTCAACTAACTACTGCTCAAAAGAGCTACAAAAAAATCCTAAGAGTCGAAAGTCCCCTATGCTAACAAGTACAAAGAAACCTAGCAACAATCTAGGGCTACAAGAAGACATCACCCAAAAAAGAAAGATAATAAAATGGAAGATGAGCATAGCCTTTCTCCAAAAAAATATAAGAGCAGAGCCTCCACCAACATAACAAGTACTTGAACCTGCATTGATGACCAAGCACACAAGAGAATCTGCCAAAATAAGTACCAAAACTAAATAAACAAATGAGTAATACTAATGAAGAACTATTCAATTCACAAATCAAGCAAGAATTAGAGATACTCCCATCAGTAAAGTTATGCAGGGGACCATAGTGACAATGGATGATTACACCATATAAGCTAGTAATGAAGCCCAAATAATTCCACTTAGGAGACAACCAACCAAAAAAGAAACAAACGACAAAGCAAAACCCACTAAAACAGAAAATAGTAAGAAAGGATAAATCAACACAAGTTAAGTTCCAATAACCAATATCCAATAATAGAACAGGGGTAACCCGAGAAAGAGAGGTGAAGCTAGCATAGTACTAAGGATTAATAGAGCTCAGATATGGACGCAACCCTCATGATTAATACCCTAATGCCACTCAATTCTAAACCCATAATTACATAATCAACAGAGAACACCAGGAAGAAAAATAAAGGAAGTGATAGGCAACCAATTCACCCTTGAAAGTTTGTTAGAGATGTTAAGCTCTTATGAACTAGCCCGATGCTAACCAAGAGAGGGGTGAATTGGTGTTTTAAAAATTCACAAACAAAAATCACAATCTCAACCAAATAATCACCAAAAAAATAAAGTACAGAAAATAAATATGGAAAATGTAATATAATACACCAAATTTTATAGTGGTTTAGTCAACTTGACCTACATCCACTCCCCAGAGCCTCTCCTTTGGGTATTACACTAAACTCAGTGTCTCTTCTTTCGCTCCCATAGCAAGATAGAGAAGCCCATACAAAAACTCCTTTCCACCGAGCCCGGTAAAGCAGAGAACCCAACTCTTTTTGCTTCCTCCTGAAGTAGGCAGAGAACTCGACTCCTTTTGCTTCCTCCTAAAGCAGGTAGAGAACTTCGATCAATCACTGAAGTAGATCTCTCTAGAACCTCCAAGGAATAAGGGATGACAACCGGAGAATACGACTCAGATCCTTGCTTGGAGCAACCTTTGTGAAACCCCTCATAAATTGCCCCTCACAATATCCTCTCTCTCTCTCTACCTTAATTGCCTCTCCTCTTAGCTCTCTCAGGTTATGACAGTAGCAAAAGATCCAATCTTGGGTAAACAAGAGGTCTTATATAGAAGAGCTTCAAATTTTCCCTTAATTGAAACAAACCAATAAAGATCATCTAGGACGATTGAAGGATCATCCCGTACGATCAGTACAAATTTAGCTCAATCAACTAGGTAGATTAAAGGATTTATTTTTTTTTATTGTCCATGATGATTGGACATTATTACGTATGATTAGTTCAAAAATATTGAGTATCATATAGACAATCACTCTATTCGGCCAGACTTTACCTGGCTTGGATGATGAAAAAATAACTTATCATCTAAGATGATTTCACGATCATCTAGGATGATTAGTTCATGATATTGAATATCGTCCAGACCATTGCTCTATTCGGTTAGACTTTACATGTTTGGATGATGAAAAAATAATTGACCGTCTAGGATGATATATAGATCATCTTATACGATTAGTTTAAAATGCAAAGGTCATCCAGAACATCGCCCTGGTCGTTTAGGAAGAAACTAAGGTTTGTATAACTAATTGTCCCATACGATCCTACGATCATCCAGGATGATATGATCGAGCAATAAAATATTCATTACTTTCCTTAATCATTTGACTAATTTAGGCATAATTGTAATGCAACATCAAGGACGATGTCATGTATGATATCCAAAAATAAAATATGCCTAAAAGACTTGGCGGTTGATTCTTTCTGATTTGATCCTATCATTTAAGATTATGCTAACTAATATCATTTAGGATGATTGGCTTAATTTTAGTTGTGTTAACCAGGATGCCCTAATTAGGGTTTCTATTTTTAACTAATCATCCAAGATGATTTGAGATGATATGATCAAAAATAGAAAATTCTAAAAATAGATAGAATTTTTTCCTGAGTGTGTGTATGCAAGGTTACTTAGCATAAGGACCCATTTTATTATATTTGACTCAAGAAAAGATAAAAACACTTGACATGCACTTACAGAATGACTCAGTCCTAGTCTACACAATCTTGAGCTGGCTTGATTTGCAATTCACCTAGTTGACCTGAAACGTTAGTAGGAAAGGAAGTAGTAGAAAAACAGAAGTGGCAGAAATGTTTGCTATCATCAAAATTATAATCCCTAAAATTAGTTTTGCAACAATCTCCCCCTTTTTTATGATGGAAAACATTTGGTAGAAAGTTTAATTTTAAGTAGTTAATTGAAACAAGCAATTCAAATTTTACTAACATTAAAAAGATGGTACAAACACTAAACAGATGTAGTAAAGAAAAAAGTACAATGAAAAAACATTAACACAACTACTCCTTCCCCTTTTGACATCACAAAAAGGAGGAGAAAAATAGAAAGGAAAAATAGAACAGAAAAATATAAAAGCAAATAAACAACAGCACATAAGTCGACATAAAAAAAACAAACTATAAGTAAGACGAGCCCTGATCAACAGAAGGAGGTGGTGGTGGCGAACTGCTCATCAAACCAGGCCATGCCCTAGTCATGCTACTGCTGCTTGTGAGCCACAAATGAATCAAATCTAGCAACATCCTTCGCATGTTGCTACTCTTATGAAGCAACGTAGGAGTTGAATTGAGCCTCCCACTGGTCGAACCACTCCACCAGCTGATCTAGCTGTGAGTGCTGGTGGAGCGGTGTAGGTGCAAGAACAGTTACAAGAGCCGCTTCCTCCTCAGCTCTTAAACTTTCTCATGCTTCGGATGGAGACGAGTATTGTGAAGAACGTAAAAAGAGTGTTGGTGCAAAAGGCATGCTAAAAGTTAGGAGGGGTAGGTTATTGAAGATTGAACTTGGTTTCCAGGACATAGGCTATGATGTGTCCTAAGGCTAGGTTAGGCTTCCTTCTATGCCCTAGATCCCTGATGCTAGTGAGATGCTCAATGTAATAGAAAAAAATATCAGCAGCATTGAATTTTTTATGGGCCTTAATATAGAAGGTGGTTATCGAAAGGAGAGGAGTGTTATGGACATGATCACCAGCTTTGGAAATAATTTAGGTACGAAGTACATATTGGATTGTCCAAGCATCCTTGACTGAGGTGCTAGATGTCCCATCATGATAGGAGACAAAAGTGTTCCTCAGAAAAGGATTAACAAGAGCTCAGTCAAAATTAGGATCTTGAGATAAGAGGTGAAGCTTGTCTTTAGTGGTCGTTAATTGGAGGAGCTCATAACAGTCCTGATAAGTAATTTCAATAGGATGTTTGTTGACATAGGATTGAAGTGTAGTATAAGAAGAGTTGATCCAAAGGCTTGCAAAAAATTCAAAGAGTAGTTCAAAATTAAAGAGGAAGATAAAGGTTAGGATGAATGTGAGAAAGGTGTGCGCCAGAAGATCAAGAATAGGGTAAGTAAGCGTACGGGGATTGACAATCCTAGACACGGTGATCTTGGCTATCTTATAGCGAGGTTAGGTGGCAAGATCAGCTGCCTCAGTGAAATGAGGGTTAATATTTGCCCTCGAAGAGCTTCCAGCTGGCATTCTGGATCGCTTGCCACCCGTTATGAATAAGAAAATTAGAGAATGAGTGAGAGAAAAGAGGAATAGAAGGATTTGGGGTGTAAAAACCATTTAAAAGTGGTTATTTATAAAGAAATGCCCCAATCATCCAGAACATCGCAGAATCATCCAGGATAATTAGACTCAATTATTATGTCTGGGATGATTGGTCAAAAAGCCGTTTATATCGTCCAGGTTGATTAGACATAGGTGATCGTCCTGAGGAGTTATGCCGAATGACCGTTGAAAAAGCATATTGTCCAGGATGATTAAGTGGATCGTCTTGGATGATTGATAATAATGTAATGTACCAACCAAATTTAAAATTTGTAACTGCTTTGCCATGTGGATAGTTTAGGATGAACAGTTGGATCGTCCAAGATGATCACCAATAATTGAGCAAAAATTTAGAAGATTATCCAAAATGAGGAGGATCATTTAGGCCGATCATAAATAATTGAAGTAGAATACGATCAGATCGTCCAAGATGATAATGGATCATCCAGAATGATCTAAATCAAAAAAGCCATATCAGTCATCGGATGGAAGATGAATGGTGGCGTGCTATATCGTCCAAGATGATAGGAATATCATCCAGGACGATGTGATCAAAAATTGAAGATTTTGTGGATGGGTAGAGATAATCAGAGAAGGCTCAAAAAAAGTTAAAAATAAAAATAAAACAACAAAACAAAAAATGAGAAAAATAACAAAAAAGAATGAAAATAATTTTTTTTATAAAAGCATGAATATAATAAATTTTCCATATAACTGAATTAAAATTTTATAAGAATCAATGAGTTAACACTATCAAAATCCAAAAAATGGTAGAATAACTAATCATGTTAGCCCTAGCTCGGACTTCTCACAGGGCAAACCATCTTTTGAAAAATAAAAATCTAACTCAAAAAAATCAATTGGATAAGAAAAAGGGATCCGTTCAAAACTTGTTCCATAAAAATATTTTATAGAATAATATATCAAAGTAAATAGTCACAATCATGAATTTTGAAATCAAGACTTTGAAAATATCAAGTGACATATAAATTCTTCTAAGATTTAAAGAATTGAAAGAGAATTATGCTTGCTTTCTTGTGGGCTAATTTTATGTCTCTTGTCAATTGATTGACGCACTTTATGCATCTTTTGATTTTTGATATACTTTGTATATCTTTAAATTTTTTTTTGGAAATCATTGCGCATCTTTCCAATTTTTCTTATTTTCGGTCTCATTTTATGCCCTTGTCGTTTTTTACAAGCTAGATCCCTTTCAAAACTTTTTGTATACGCTCAGTTATGTGAATACCTTCCATATAATAGAGAAGAAAAACTCACTCTCTAATACAAAAAAGAGTAAACCACAAAGCTGAATCAAATTCATATGATAAGAGCAACAACAAGATTATTAAAGCTTGAAAGTGATTTAATGACTTTGAACATTTTATATAAGTTAGATTATCGTAGCAAGATAGAAAAGATCTCAATCGTAAAGCCTAGTTGTTAATTTGAGATAGACATTTATTTTGAAAAGAAAATTATACTGATAAAAGAAGTTAGAGAAAGAGAAACAATCAACAATGTTTCTCTCTTTAACTGACTTAGGGATGTCAAATATTGACTACAATTTTTCAAAAACTAAAACAAGGCATAAAATATAATTTCAACAGTGATCAAAAAAGAAAAAAAATGAGAAAAAGAAAAAAAATTAAATCAACATAAATGAAAACATGAAAAGAACAATAAAAATCAATAAATAAAACTAAAGTCAAAAGAAAGAAAAGAAAACAACAAACAACTGGTCGAAAAATAAAATTCAAAATTCAGTAAGCATGAAATTCATGCATTTATGTCAATCACACCCAATCTGGTCCTTCAAATGCTGAATGTGTTGAAGGCCAGTGGTTTAGTAATGATGTCAGGTAGTTAATTCTCAACTGCCACATGGTGTAACTCAATGTCTCCTTTGGCCATATGGACTCTAATAAAGTGATGTCTTATGTCAATGTGTTTTGTCCTTAAATGTTGGATAGGATTCTTAGAGATGTGAATGGCACTAGTGTTATCATAAAGGATTAAAATTATGCCTACAGGTAATCCTAAATCTAGAATTTATTACTTCAACCAAAGGACTTGGGCAACACAACTTCCTAAGGCAATATACTCAGCTTTAGCAGTGGAAAGTGCAACAGGATTTTCTTTCTGCTAGACTAGGAGACTAAAGACTATCTTATGAATTGACAACTCCCATTAGTGCTCTTTCTATCCACCCTACATCCTGCAAAATCAAAATCAGAATATCCACTAATCTCAAAAGAAGTGTTGTGTCTAGGATACCATATTCCTAAGTTTTGAGTCCATAGAGATATCTAAGAATTCTCTTAATAGCAGTTAGGTGGGATTCTTTAGGATCAGCTTAAAATCAATCAAAGATACAAACATTAAACACTATATCAAGTCAGCTAGTAGACAGGTAAAGAAATGATCCAATCATTCCTCTATACTTCTTTTGATTAATAGATTTTTTATTTGAGTCCTTATCCAACTGAACACTGGAGGTCAAGGGAGTATTATTGGCTTGGCTTTATCCATTTCATATTTCTTCAAAATATCCTTAATATATATTGATTAATTTAGAAATGTTCCATCATCCAATTATCTTATCCTAAACCCTAAAAAGTAAGACAATTCTCCCATCATACTCATCTTAAACTCCTTACTCATTATTTTAGAAAAATCATCACATAGCTTTTTATCAAAAAGATCTAAAAAGTATATCATCAACATAGATATGAATAATGAGTAACTCATCTCATGCTTTCCTCAGAAAAAGGGTGGTTTCTACCTCCCCTTAACAAACTCCCTCTCTAGTAAAAATGTGTTAAGGCCTCTCATACCAAGCTTTGGATGCCTGTTTTAATCCATATAAGGCCCTTTTTAATTTGTAAACATGAATTGTAAATTGAGAACTCTCAAAATCTAGGGGTTGCTCTACAACACATCCTCTTTTATTACCCCATTTAAAAGACACTCTTGACGTCTATTTGGAAATGCTTAAATCCCTTATAAAAAGTAAAAGCTAGTAGCACTCTAATGGCTTCCAATCAGGCTACAAGGGAAAAGGTCTCCTCGAAATCAATATCTTTTATTTAGTTGTACCCCTTAGCCACCAATCTCACCTTATTCCTAACCACCACACCAGAATCATTCATTTTATTCTTAAAGACCCATTTGGTTCCAACTACGCTTTATCCTTTTGGTCTTTCTTCAAGCTCCCAAACATCATTCCTGATAAATTAGTTTAATTCCTCTTGCATGGTTAAGATCCAAAATTCATCCTAAAGGTCTTGATTAATATTGGTGGGTTCAGTCATTGAGATAAAGGCAAAGTGGTTCACTTCTTTCCTAAGTCCATGCCTACTTATAACACCTTCAGAAGGGTCTCCTAAGATCAATTCTATATTATTACTTGAAGAATATCTCCAATCTGTAAACAAAGTGTGTCTAGGTTCTACCCTTTCCCCTAGATTTGCATTTCTACTCCTTGGGGTAATCTCACATACTTCTTCAGTGTTTTATGGTTTTGCCCTTCTCCCCAAATTTTCAACTCCTTAGGAAATCTCTCCAACTTCATATTCTTCCTCAACTCTAGACTTCTTAGGATCAGATTCATCAAACATTATATGAGTAGTCTCCTCCACCACCAATGTCCTCTTGTTAAACAACCTAAAGGATTTTCCCACACTTGAATATCTTAAGAACACTCCTTCGTCATATTTTGGGTCAAATTTTTCTAAGGAAGACTTCCCATTATTAAGAATGAAAGCTATACAACCAAAGACATGGAGGTGGGAAAGGTTGGGTGTTTTACCTTTAATGATATCATAGGGTGTATTATCTAATTTAGCTCTAACATTCACCTTATTCAACAAATAACAAGTTGTGTTTACCGCTTCAACCCAAAAGTATTTTGGAAGTGAATACTCAGCAAGTATGGCTCTAGCGACCTCAACTAAGGTCATGTTCTTCCTTTCAGCTACCCCATTCTACTGAGGGGTCCTAGGAGATGAGAAGTTATGACTAATCCCTTTATCCTCACAAAGTCTCCAAATTTATCATTTTCAAACTCTCCACCAAGGTCACTATGAATAGTTAAGATCTCATAACCATGATTTTTTAAAATCCAAGTAGAGAAGGATCTGATGGTGCTTATTCTTCTTCCTTATAAATCTTTTGAATTACCTAGTGATTAAGGCAACATCATCGCTTTCAAACTTGGAAGAATCAGTATCGGTATTGTTAGCCTTTAGCGTCACAGTCTTCTCCATCTTCTTCTCACCTATATCAAATTATCTTTGGTTCACTCCTTGCACATAAGTAATGAGTGATTCAAGTAAGTTATTAACAGAATAAGTATTCAAATCTTTGGATTTAGTTATAGCAATTATCTTAGCATTAAAGGAAGAGGGTAATCATCTCAAAATTGCATTAACTTTTTTATAGTTAGTGAGTTTTCTTCCTAAGGCATGTAGTGAGGTGATCATTTGAGTAAACCTAGTATATATTTTAGAAATTGATTCACTATGTTTCATGAGAAAAAGTTTGAAGTCATACAGTAAGATATTTAATCTAGATTGCTTAACTTCTTTTGTTCATTCATAAGTAATATACAATCTATCCCATATTTCTTTACCAGTAACACAAGTTGAGACACGCATGTAATCTTTTGATTTCAAAGCATAGAAAAAATAGTTTAAATACTTTTCATTAAGTTATGCTAAATCCCTATCATCAAAAGTCCACTCAGTAAAAGGAAGTTCAATTTTTATGTTATTAATTTCATGAGTTGGTGGTGAATATCCATCCTTAAAAAGCATCCACATGTGATAGTCAATGAATTATAAAAAAGTAGACATGTGAGTTTTTCAAAAATCAAAAGGTATGTTATCAAACAAAGGTGGTCGAGTAATAGAATACCCTTCCATAGTATTACGATTATTGAAGTTAGCCACAGATCAAAATTCAAAAGTTTTCAAAAACTCAATTTTATAAATCCCGCTCTGATAACACTTGAAAGTTTGTTAGCGATGTTAATCCCTTTTGCACTAGCCCGTGGCTAACCAAGAAAGGGGGGAATTGGTGTTTTAAAAATTTACAAATAAAATTCACAATCTCAACCAAACAATCACCAAAAAAAAAAGTGCAAAAAATAAATGCAAAAAACGCAATAGAAAAGAACAAACCAAATTTTATATTGGTTTGATCAACGTGGCCTACGTCCACTCCCTGGAGCCTCTCCTCCGTATATTGCACTAAACTCAGTGTCTCTCCTTTTTGCTCATACAACAAGGCAGAAAAGCCAAAAAAAACTCCTTTTCACTGACCCCGGTTAGGTAGAGAACCCAACTACTTTTGCTTCCCCCTGAAGTAGGCATAGAATCTTGATCAATCGCTGAAGTAGACCTCTCTAGAAGCTCCAAGGAATAAGGGAAGATGACTGGAGAAGATGACTCAGATCCTTTCTTGGAGAAAGCTTTATGAAACCCCTCACAAATTCCCCCTCACAAGATCCTCTCTCTCTCTCTCCCTTACTCTCCCTCTTCTCTTGGCTCTCTAAGGTCAGGATAGCAGCAAAAGATCCAAACTTGGGTAAACAAGAGGTGTTATATAGAAGATCTTCAAATTCTCCCTTAATTACAAAAAACTGACCAAGATCATACAGGTCGATCGACGGATCGTCTCGTACGATCAGTACAAATTTAGCTCAATCAACCAGGATAATCTGGAGGAGGCTAGATGATTAAAGGATTTGTTTTTTCTGATCGTCCAGGATGATTGGATATCATCTTGTATGATTAGTTCAAAAACATTGAGTATTGTCCAAACAATCGCTCTGTTCTACCATACATTACTGGCTTGGATGATCAAAAAATAATTGATCGTTCAGGACAATTTCATGATTGTTCAGGACAATTAGTTCAAGATATTTAATATCGTCCATACCATCACTCTATTCGGTCAGACTTTACATGTTTGGACAATGAAAAAATAACCAATCATCTAGGACGATATTTGTATCATCCTGTACAATTAGTTTAAAATGTCAAAAGTCATCCACAACATCACCCTGGTTGTCTAGGAAGAAACTAAGGTTTATATAACTGATCATCCCAGATGATCATGTGATTGTCCAGGATGATATGATCAAGAAATGAAACCTTCTTTGCTTTCATTAATCATCTGACTAATTTAGGCATAATTGTAATGCATCATCTAGGATGATATCCAAGATGATTGAAAGTTCGTTAAGGGATGTTAAGCCCTA
>NW_021318655.1:477154-483892 GCF_001605985.2 Dendrobium catenatum
ATAATGCATTGAAGAGAAAGAATAGGCATATAGCCACATGTATAATAACACCTAAAAAGAAGATACAACAATAGAAAAGAAAATCAATACTAATGAAAACATAAAACCCAATAGTTATGAAGGTATAATAAAAACTAATACCCAACCAAAACTCCAAGCTCAAACTAGTAGAGCTCCAGAACAAACCAACCACCGGGCCAAGTAGGAACAACAAAAAAGGAAAAACCAAGCAAGACGAAGGAGAAATGTCATACCCCTAAGCAACTAGGAAAATCCAGTTGAATGAAAAAAAAATTCCCAGACAACCACCCACCTGGAGGTTACTATAACAAAACCAATGGCTAGGAATCACATGGCTCTAGCAAAACCAATCTAGCAAAATTTGCCAGGAAGCCAAAATTGAGGGAACCTCAAAGAAAAAAAAATAAGAACCAAAGACCCAAAATCATTAAATTCTAACATAAGGGGTACCAATTTTATTCAATATAATAAGCTCTTTTAAATAAGCAAATGATGCTAGTGTCTTATGTCTATGTGTTTGGTCCTTGAGTATTGGATTATATTTTTTTTAAATGTAGATTATCTCATGTTATCATATAAGATTGGAATAATGCCTATAGGTAGTCCTAAATCTAGGATTTATTACTTTAACCAAAGGACCTATACCACACAACTTCCTATGGATGTGTATTCAGCTTCTTTAGTGGACAAGTCTACTGAGTTCTATTTTCTACTAAACCAGGAGACTAAAGATTGTCCTATTAGTTGGCAAGTTCCATATATCTTTTTCTATCAACCCCACATCCAATAAAGTATGAATTAGAATATCCTACAATTTCAAAGGAAGTTTTGTGCCAAGTATACTAGCTTCCCACATTTTGGGTTCATAAGAGATATATAAGGATTTTCTTAACAACAGTTGTGTGGGACTCTCTTAGATCAGCCTGAAATCTAGCACAGAGATAAACACTAAATATAATATCATGACTGCTAGCAGTCAAGTAAGGAAGTGATCTAATTGTTCCTCTATATATTTTTTAATCAACTAATTTTTCATTTGAGTCCTTATCTAACTGAACAATAGAACTCATGGGAGTATTTATTACCTTGGCCTTATCCATTTCATACCTCTTAAGAATATTCTTAAAGTATTTTGATTAACTAAGAAACATTTCATCATCCTTCTTCTTTATATTAAATCCAAGAAAGTAAGTTAATTCTCCCATCATACTCATTTAAAACTCCTTACTCATTATTTTAGAAAATTCATTACATAGCTTTTTTATCATAATATCCAAACAAAGTGTCATCAATATATGTATATACAATGAGTTATTCTTCTTCTATTTTTTTTTTAAGAAAAAGGGTGGTGTCTAAGCTCCCCTTAATAAAGGTTCTATTTAGTAGGAATGTACTTAGCATTTCATACCATGCTCTAGGTGTTTGTTTAAGTCCATATAATACCTTTTTTTTTTTTAATTTGAACACATGATTGGGAAATTATTAGTTTTCAAAGCTTAAGGGTTGTTCAAAATGCACATCTTCTTTTATTAGCCCATTCAAAAAGGTATTTTTAACATCCATTTTATACATTTTGAGTCCCTTAAATCAGGTAAAAGCAAATAACACCTTTATGGCTTCTAGTCTAGCTACAAAGGCAAACGTATCTTCAAAATCAACCCCTTCTATCTGGTTATACCCCTTAGCCACTAATCTTGTTTATTTCTCACCACTAAACCAAAATCATTTATTTTATTTTTGAAAACCCATTTAATTCCAATATCACTCTGGTCCTCAAGTCTTTCAACTAGTTAACAAACATCATTTCTTACAAATTAACTTAATTCTTCTTATATAGTTAGGATCCATAATTCATCACATAGTACTTGAATTATATGTGTGGGTTCAATCATTGAGATAAAGGTAGAGTGATTCACTTCTTTCCTAAGTACATGCCTAATTTTAACACCTTCAGATGGGTTTCCTAAGATTAGTTCTTTAGGATGACTTGAAGAATATCTTCATTCTTTAGGCAGTGAATTTTTAACCTCTACCCTTTCTTTTAGACTTGCAGATACTACTCTTTGGGTGACTTCAACTACTTCTTATTCTTTTACCCTAGAACCTACAGAGTTATCATATTCATCAAAACTACATAAGTGGTCTCCTTTACCATTAGTGTCCTTTTATTGAAAACTCTAAAGGATTTTCTAACATTTGAGTATCCTAGGAAGACTCCTTCATCAAATTTTGTGTCAAACTTTCCTAGCAAAGATTTCTCATTATTTAGAATAAACACTTTACATCTAAAGATATGAAGGTGAGAGAGGTTGGGTGTCCCACTCTTAAGTATTTCATTGTGTGTCTTGTTCAGCTTGGTTCTAACATTAACCCTATTCAGAACATATCATGCTTTATTTACCACTTCTACCTAGAAGTATTTAGGAAGTGAATATTTAGCTAATATAGCTCTAGCGACTTCTACCAAGGTTATGTTCTTTCTTTCTGCTACCCGGTTCTACTAAAGGGTTCTAGGAGCTGAAACGTTATGATCTATCCCTTGCTCCTTACAATAGGATTCAAAATTTTCATTCTCAAATTCTCCACAATGGTTATTGTGAATGGTCAAAATTTTATACCCTAGCTTCCTCTGAATTCAACTGGAGAATGTTCTAAATTTATCGAATGATTTACTTTTATATGATAAGAATATAACCCAAGTGAACCACAAGTAATCATCAATAATCACATACCCAAAAACTTTTCCTTCTAGTCATGTAGTGCTAATGGGTCAAAAGAGATCCATGTGAAGGACTTATAAAGGTTTACTAGTGTTAATGTCCTTAATTGAGTGGGAGGATTTGACATACTTTCCTAAATAACAGGCATCACACAGGTGGTCATTAGTGAATTCTTGTTTGTGTATGCCTCACACTAAGTCTTTTTAGGTGATTTTTCTAAGATTTATCATGCTTGTATGAAAAAATTTTTTGTGTCAAATCTAGGATTCATCGTCAATATCTTTTAGGCAAAGAGTGTTAGCAAGTTCAATACAGTTTAAATCATGCTTGTAAACATTATTGATTTTTTTGCCTTACAGCACAATATTTCTATTTAAGCTTATAATATAGTTGGTACATAAAAATATAGTGTCGAAGCCTTTATAATAGAGCTTGCTTATACTAAGCAGATTATGTTTTAAGCCACCTACTAGTAAAAAAATTTTAATGAGGAAATTTTATGAGTTTCCAATTATATCTGAGCCCACCACTCTCTTTGTAGTGTTATCTCCAAGTGTCACCTTGCCTCCTACTTTGGTCTCTAACAAAATAAATTGATTTGCATCTCAGTCATATACCTTGAATATCCACTATCAAGGTACCACATGCTCTCACAAGGCCTTCTGTGAGAACATCCCTAATAAATCATCAAAAGTTAGATTTAGTAACCCAAACAAATTTAGGTTCCACCTCATCAATTGAAGAATGAGATGCATGCATGTTATGTTGTGGTATATGCAATTTTGGTGTCTACACCACATGTATTATACATTGGATGGTGCAAGTGTGTGAGATATATCCTAACATGCCACAAGAAAAATATCTAACATTAGGAAAAATTTACTAATTTATGTGGGTTATGGTGCCTCTTCCTAGGTTTGAATGATGCATGTTGTGGTTATGGATTATGTAACTATGCAAGTATAGGTGATGTTTTATTTTCTTTGAAAGCATTTAATTTAACTTGCAAAAATTTGTTTGTACTTTCATGAATTAATTTTTTTTATTTTTAATGCATCCTCTCAATCATCGGCTTCATCTAAACATACTTTTAATTAATTAAATGAACTGTCTACATTAACATGTGATGCTTTAAAGAAGTTATATTCAGCAAATTAAATCAAGATGCTTCTTGTTTAAAGTATCAAATTCATCTAATAAAGCCATATGAGTATTATCCAAAGCAGAATGATCTTTCCAAGGCATTCATGCTCTTTTTGAAAAATTGAGAAATCAAAATTGAGTCTTGCATATATTTTCTTGAGCTACTTATATGAATTATGAATATGTTAGAAACTTTAAATAGTTCATCATAGGAAAGCTCACATACCTCCTCTTGATCAAAATGATCAAGATGGTTATCTTCCATTAAGCAAAGATTGGGTTACATTCTCTTTAGCTTCTATCTCATATGAGTTTGAAGCGGAATCTGCCCAGATACTCTTTTGAGTCATTTGTTTGCCCTTCTTGAACTTAGATTTTTCTTTACCCATTTTTATGTTTGGGTGAGCTTTAAGATTTGAGCAAACAATCTTCATGAGCACTAGCTTCTTGCATTCAAAACATTTGACATCAGAAGAAGTTTTGGATTTTTTATTAGATTTATCTTCATTCCATGCTAACAATGTCTTTACTTTTTCGTTAGAAAGCTCTTGAATTGTCGTGTCATTAGTACTATATCATCATCATCCTTAGGTACAGATTTTTCACTATCAAAATTATTAGCCTTTAAGGCTACAGTTTTCTCCTTTCTCTTTTCTCCTACATCAAGCTGTCTTTGACTCACTTCTTGCTCCTAGGAAATGAGTGATCTAAGTAAATTATCAATGGAGTAAACATTAAAATCCTTATATTCAATAATAGTAGTAATTTTTACATCATAGGAAGTAGGTAGGCAATATAATATATTATTAACTTTTTCATAGTTTGTAAGTTCTCTTCCTAAGGCGTACAGAGAAATAACAATCTAAGTGAACCTAATATACTTTTTTGAAATTGATTCACTAGGTTTTATGTAAAAAGGTTCATATTCATGGAGCAGAATGTTCATCCTAAATTATTTTACTTCATTTATTCATTCATAGGTTATACAGAGTTTGTCACAAATTTCTTTACTAGTTCTACACGTAGAAACATGCATGTAATCTTTAGATTTTAGTGCATAAAAAATAGTTTAAACATTTAGCATTCGATTGGGCTAAATATCTATCTTCTATGCTCCATTCAAAAAAGGGAGTTCAATTTTTATGTCATTAACAAAACATGAAGGTACATAATTTCCTTCATGAACTAATATTTACATGGGTAATCAGATTATAGACAAATAGACATGTGAATTTTTCAAAAGTTAAAAGGAATATTATAAAATAAAAGGTGGTCGTGTGATTGAATATCCTTCCACAATATTACAATTTCAATAGCTAGCCATTGATCATTTTTCAAAAGTTATTTAAAACTTTATTTTTGAATCCCACTATGATATCACTAGAAAGTGTGTGAAGGTTGTTAAACATTTAAGTACTAGCCTGAGATTAACCAAAAGAGGGGTGAATTGGAAGTTAAAAAAAAAACTTTTTTAAGCAAAAAAGAAAACCTTTTTTTACTTTTAAAAAATAAAAAAGATTTTAACAACAGAGGTGGAAATGAATAAATTCACAGTAACAAAACAAGTTAGAGTTTTCAACCACATAATAAACCACAAAAAAATAAAAGTGCAGAAAAAAATAAGAATGTACACAACAGATTTTATAATAGTTCAGTTTAACCTGGCTTATGTCCACTCCTCAAATCCCTCAACTCTAGGTATTGAAATAAAATTAGATCCTCTCCTTTTGCTCCCTCAGCATGGTAAAGAAGCCCTTACAAAATCACTTTCACCTTTCCAGTGTGGTAGAGAACTAAAAGCTTTTACACCCTCTCAGTGATGAAAGAAAACCTTGAACTTTTATACCCTCCATGTGATGGCAGAGAACCACAAATTCTTCTTCTCTCTCCTAGAGATGGTAGAGAACCACAGACCTAGTGTTGTATTAATTCTTCCTAGAGACTCCAAAGAATCAAGGCAAAAGTATAAAGAACACGATGAAGAACCTTGCTTGGAGTATCCTTATGAAGCTCTCATAACTCCCTCTCATAAGAACTCTCCCTCTCTTCTCTCCCAAAGCTCTCCTCACCTCTCTCTAAGCTCCCTCCTAAGACTCTTGGTAGCAAAACATGGTCTTTATAAGATAATATGAGAGCTTAAATAGAGAGCCTCCAAAGAAGGCCTAAATTTCAATATTGTGCTTCTGATCATCCAATAAGATCTGATATTATTTTGTATGATTAGTTAAAAATAGCACTTTCTGCTAGTACGAACTACATTGATGATCAATTCAATACATTATAGTGATCATCTTATACTATCCTACGATCATCCTATACAATCTATTCAAGATATTGAATTGATCGTCTAGTACTACTGTTGAAAATCTATTTTCATGACTTATATTTTGATGATTCACAAACACTATTGATTCTCTTGGACTGTCTATTACTTCTAACTTTTAGGAATCAAAGATCGGACGAACAAACAAAGCAAGTTCAAGTTTGCATAGGTTAGTGTTGAGTCAGTCTGTACTTTGCTTTTTCTCTTATTGAGTTTATTTGTAATGTTCAAAGAGACTGATGTTAAATAACCCTACACACACACACTTGAGAGACTTAAAATTTCTTTTTTTACTCACATCAGACAGGACGATATTTGTATCGGCCTGGACGATCTAGTTTAAAACAGAGATTCTATTCCAGATTTTTAATTAAGGCAGCCGTCATTAACAGATCGGACTGGATGATACGTGTATCAGCCAGGACGATAAGCTCAAAACAGAAAGAAATTGACTCCATAAACAATTAAGGTATTCTGTATTTTTGGTAATCGGCCAGGACGATATTCATAATTATGCCTTAATTAATCAGA
>NW_021318655.1:489367-492400 GCF_001605985.2 Dendrobium catenatum
AGACCTCTCTTTGGGCACTTGGGTCAAGCCAAATAGCTAACCCAAGTAGGCCCAATTCTTTGGATCTCAAGGGAACTTCCCTAAAGACCTAATGGGTCATCCCATGGGTTTGGGTAGGCTTGGTAAGGCCTTGGTCAAAACTCAAAAGGTTTGAATGGGATGAAGGTATATGTGTATTTGGTCAAACTTGGTTGACTTGGTCAACCAAGTTGACCTAGGTTAAGGTTTCGGTCCATTGAGTTCATGTTGATCATATGAACTCAATGGATGAGGTTTCAAGTCAAAAGGAATTCATTTGGTTGGAAATGGCCATTTAAATCCTTAAAGGTTATTTTGATCAACCATGGTTGACTTGGTCAACCTAGTCAAACTGAAAGGTAAGTTTTAGGCCAATATGTTTCTAATAATATTTAGAATTCATTGGGATAGGTTTTGAAGGTTGATATGGCTAGGCTATATTGAACTTTGGGGAAAAAGACCAAAAAATTCCCTTAAAGGGCTTTTTGGTCATTTTGACCCTTGGCCAATACTAGGTAAAATTGGGTCCAAAAATGTGTGGATTACTGATCAAAAAATCATAACAAAGGTCATGATATGGTTAGAATATTTGGGGATAATCCCAAGGTCAAATTACACTAGGTGGCAAGTCATATGGCATAGGCCATAAATATTTAAAGGTTTTGCAACTTTTGGAAATCAATTCAATTTTTAGAGCTTGGAGCCTTGAAAAGAAGTCAAATTTTGTGGGTTTGTCTTATAGACAAATCTAAATAATATGCAATTGATAGACCTTAAATTAGAGGTCATTTGATTGAGTTTTAAAGTGACAAAAAATCACTCATAAAGGGTTTTAGGACCTAGGTCCTTCATGCTAAGGTTTGGTTTGGAATTTAGGTTTGGATTGAGTTTTTTACTTGAATGGTTGAGTTTGAATTATCTAAATCAATGAAAGTGAAAATAATGATTGAAATTGATTGGATATGATTTGATGGTTTATTGAAAGTTGGTTGAATGCTGGACTGGAGCTTAGTATGAAAATTGGAATGAAGGTCGGATTGGAAAATGGACTGGGATTTGATTAAGAGTTGGATTGGGATTTGATTAAGACTTATGTGATTCACAAGTGGGAACCTGCCAATCATTAGGCCACCAAAAGAAAACCCAGGAAGGTCCCAATGTCCTCTAATAGAAATGAGGTCAACATACATCAAAACATGTGCATGATAATCATTACATTACATATGTTAATAGTTTAGTGAATTAAGCATAAGTAATATGCAACATTGAAAGTTAATAATTCCTGATTTTCTATATGAATCCTAATAAAATATGAAATTCAAGTGCAAGTAAACCTCTTATAGTAAGTGTTCTGTGATGCATCTAAACCATTTATGAAAGTGGCTTCGAAGGTTCTAGTTAGAACTTGAAATTGAGTAGACCTTAAAACCCTAGAAAGTCATATTTTGTTTATACAATTTTTATTCTTTATAAGTTTTTGTATTTATATTAATTAACTAATTCATATTTAATATTTTAATTTGAATATTGATATATGTGATGGGTTAGAGAGAGAAGTCTTTTGAGCTAGTTATGTTCATTCTATGATATTTCAGAGAAAGAAAAAGGCTCGGGTAGAGGCAGGATCTTCTAATTCTAGGAAGTTGAGGTATTCTTTTGTAATCCAATTTTAATTTCTCTTGATGTACAAATGATTGAAATTTGATTGGATTAGTGTACATATGTATTTTGATGAAATAAAATATGTTTAGGTACTTTAATTTTTATATGTATAGTTGTTATGGTTGTTTGCTATCGATGGTTGAGAAGTTAAATTATAGGTTTAGTGTTTTCAATAATTTCATTAGACTTAGGAGACCACAATATATTTATATATTCAAGAATTGAACCAATTCATGAAACTCCCTTGAGATTAGTATTGTAGACATTAAGAAAAAATAAGCTATCTACTAAATTTTATAAAATATGAATTTTTGTTACAAACAATTTTTTTTTTTTGGCCATATAATATGTAGAGAAAAGATATCTATAGATCTACAAAAGGTGCAAGCTATTATTGAATGGAAAATACCTACTAATGTATCAAAATAATGTCATTTTTTTGGTATGGAAGGGTATTATAAAAAATTTATTAAGGCTTTTCTCATATTATAGTTCATCTGATCTAGTTGACACGAAAAGAAATTTCATTCAAGTGGAGAGCAAAAATGTGAAGATACTTTCCAGAAGCTGTAGAACTATTTAGTTTCAACACCTATATTAATGTTACTGCCTACTACTAAAGGAATTCTATGTGTTGAGTGATACATCATTGAAAGGTTTGGGTGTGTTTAATGCGACGTAGTAAAGTAATAATATATTCATCTAGATAATTGAAATCACATGAGAAAACCTAACCTGCACATGATTTGGATTGGACAGTAATTAGTTTTTCCATAATGTTGTGTAGGTAATGGTTGAGATATTAACAAAGTCATTGCATTTCGTGCCTATGAAAAACCAAACTAGTAGATAAGCTAGCTCAATTGTACATGAGTAAGATTTGCAGGTTGCTTGATATATCTAAAGTTATTATGTTTAATCATGATAAAATGTTTATTGTTAAACTATAGAAGGAATACAAGAAGATTTGGCTACTAAATTGAATTTTAGTGCAACCTTTCACTTATAAAAAATAGGTAATCTAAGAAATATATAGAGACTTTTAGGATTTATGGAAACTTTTTATTCAAAATTTTTGGAGATATTTCAGCAATCATATTTTACTAATTTAATTTACTTATAATAATAGTTTCCATTTTAGTATTTGTGTTTCCCCTTTTAAAGTTGTATATGGTCGAAAGTGTGAAATGCCTTTATCATTGAAAATGATAAGAGAAAGAAGATTATTAGGTCCATAGTTGGTTAATGATGCTACCAACAAAGTTAAAGTTATAATAAATTGACTGAAGGTACATAAGATAGATAGAGGAAGTATTATATGTTAAGATAGTTGCTATTTGCATGCTTTACATT
>NW_021318655.1:496301-499827 GCF_001605985.2 Dendrobium catenatum
ATGTTAGTGGCGATAGGAATGAATGGGGATTTGGCTCTGATGGTCCCCCCATAATTGAGCTCCACCCAAACGCTTCTAGAGCCTAGTTTCATTGGGATTGAGCTTATGAGGCTCTAAGACAATGTCCCCATTCCACATGGAAGCCATCCAGTGGCTAGCCCGATTAATCATGGCCATCTAAGCTCTCGACCAATACTTGAGTAGAGTGCGCTCTCCTAGAGCCACTCATTTGATCCCAAGTTTTCTAAAACTCCCCCTAGAGCTCCTTGAGCATTCCTCTCTCATTCCCCAGCTTCACAACCCTTTCCAACCAATAGTTTATGTGAACTATAACAAAACCCATTCATGTCCAACTAGAAGTCCTACATCTAGAAATCCTCTAGCCTTGGCATCTAAATGAGAAATCTTTACTTTCATCTCCTCAAGCTTCCTGATAGAAAAACCCAATCATTGGGGCTTTATATATTGTGAAAATCCTTTCCTGATCTCCTAGGTAGGTAGTAACAGTCAAGTGTGAAGTAAACCGTTAAACCACCACAATCCAAATGTTGGATTGATAGTTTATATTATCTTGATCCTTTATGTGAAAATTTGAAGTTCTCTGGCTAGATCTCTCAGATCACGCTAGATAAGATGAATGACTTTAGGTTTATGAGGAATGTTAAAGATGTAATCCTAACTATTGATTTCAATCAATAGTTTGGATTAGATCCCATGATTACGTAGCCTATTTCATCATGATCACTTGATCAACGATCTGATGACTATAATCATTTCAATTTTCATATAGTCAGCCGAAATGTTAGCTGACAAATTATATGGTGCCCACGTGTAAAACACTGGCTGACCATATAAATTAGGGTTTAGTTTCATAAGAAATTGAAGGAAACTTAAAAAAATCACATCTCCTCAAAAACTTACCTGATTTAAGTGTTCTTAGACTAATTAGAAAGATCTTGAGTAGATCTTCAAAAGCCTTATGATCTCAAGTTTGTTGCAAATCTGGACCCAAGTCCTATATTTTTTATGATACAAATATTATTGGACTTTTTACTATGCTATATTTAAATTTATTACATATCTATTTTTCCTTGCTCACTAATATTTCAGGTCTGCCTTTCACTTGTTACTTCAATCAGTTGAAGATTAGGTAGACTAGGGTTGAGTTAGTTTATAATTTTAACTTCAAGATATTTTTACCTTTCTTGAGTCAAGTCATGAATATTGTGGATACTAAGATAAGTAACTTTACACACACACACACACACACACACTCAAGGGAGTGAGTTGGTGAGTTAGAAAAAATTCTATTTTTTAAACTAATCATACAGTATGATTTAGATTGTATTGGATAATCCATTAAACTAAAAAACCAAAATTAGGACACCTCAGTTAATTAAGATTAATTAAACTCATTATACTGAACGATCTAGATCATACATGATACGGGAGATTCTTCCTACTGTTTGCCTTCAGTCGGAAATAGGCCGGGATTTAGCTTGCCCAGAATCTATTTGCATGACTTATATTTTGATGATTGACAAAACATTTTGATTCTCTTGAACTGTCTGTTACTTCAAACGTCTTCCTCGAGGAGGAATCAAAGATCGGACTACGAACAAACTGCAGCATAGTTCAAGTTTGCATTAGGTTAGCGGTTGAGTCAGTCTGTACTTTTGTTGTTTCTCTATTGAGTCCTATTTTTGGATGTTCAACCAGAGACCAACTGCTAAGGTAACCTTACACACACACTTGGGAGACCTTCAGAATTGTCTATCCTTTTACTCATATCGGCCAGGACGATATTGTGTATCGGCCTTGACAGAATTAGTTTAAAAAATAGCAAACTAATTCCAGGATTCTTATATGGCAGCCGTCATTAAACAGATCGGCCTGGATGAATACGTGTAGGGCCAGGACGATAGCTCAATGAATAGATAAGAAATTGCCATCGCCATTACAATTAAGGTATCCTGTATTTTTGGTATGCGGCCACGCCTGACAATCTGGGAATCGGCCCGGTGGATGAATATTCACAATTAATGGGCATGGAATTAATCCAACACAGAAAAATTAAAAGGGGAAAGGCCCTAAATTAACAGGATGAGCCTTTGATACGACTTATATGTAATCCTGGACGATCTCAGGATCCCCGAGGGCCTGATGATATATTCAAAAACGCTTAGTTACTATCTGGATGATAAATATCGCCAGTCTTGAAATTCAAGGCGATGCGCTCTGGAATCGATTTTTTCTCAAGATTTGAACTTGATCGGCCTGGACCGATCGTGAGATCAATCCTAAAAGAACGATCAAGCCAATTTTAATTTCTACCAGTTTGCATTCAGGGCGATGCTCGGCCGAGTCTTCTGAGATTTGTATCTAATCGGCCAGGACGATGTACATATGGCCTGGACGGATAATTGTTGCACTTGCACAGTTAATGAGTTTTACTTCTTGAAGGCTCTTCTATTGTAAGAGCTACGGTTGTTCAACAGTTTTTTTACAATTTTTATTACTGGCCTTGACCTGAGAAGACCTTCCGGGCTGAGGGAGGCAGAAAAGAGAGAGAGAGCGGGCGGCGGGAGAGAGAACGAGGACGGAGAGCAGAAGTCGAGAGGATCTTGTGAGGGGGAGCTTGTGAGGGGAGGTTCGAGGAAGGGTTTGCTTCCAAGAGATGGTTTTTTTCTCTGCTTCTTCTTCGTCTAAGAAGTTTCTCATCCGTGGAGGCTGCCCATAGAGGTAAGGGATTCAGCATCTGTTGTGGTTCTGCTTCCAGCTTCAGGAGCGAAGCAAAAAGAGATAGGTTCCTATGCTTGCCGGGGTGGCAAAAAAGGGTTCTTTGTAAAGGCTTCTCCTGCTAGTCTGTACGGGTCTAAAGGAGAGTCACGAGGTGTAGTGAAATACTAGGAGGCGCCTCCGGGATGGGAGGGTACGAGTTGACCAGAACCACTTTATAAATTCTGTGGTTCTTGTTTCTGCTTCCGCACTACCTCTCATCTGCACTTATTCTTCTGTGTTTGAGTTCTTGGTGTTGATGCAATTTTTAACCATACCCTCTTTGCTCGAAGCAATTTTTAATACCCCTCTCGCGGGACTCACCCCCCCCCCTCCCTCTTTGGTAGCTTGGGCCACGTCTTTCATCGGGCTTAACATCCCTAACGACTTTCAACTACATGCTGTTAATTAAAATATCATCATCATGAGAGATTGATTCATGGCGACTATACAAGTTTGGGCATCATCCTATATAATAATGAAAAATTATGGTTTTTTATCTGGACAATGGACATCATTTAATTATTATCCCATTAGAAAATCAGTCTGTCATGTACGATCCTTGATTGAACAATTTAATCCATAATTAAACACCCAATTGTAAGGATTAATTTAGGTATGATTTTCATAATCAATAACAGTAATTCGTGAAAGATCATACGAATATGATTAGACACATGTTTTGAAATATTTTAAAAATGTCCTAAAATTATGATTGATTATACTTTTGTTGATTATAACTTATTAG
>NW_021318656.1:0-4208 GCF_001605985.2 Dendrobium catenatum
CAGTAGGTTGGATTTGGATTGGTTTTTTTAACCCATTTATTAAATGAGTCAGATTCAGGTTGATTGTATTCAGGTCAGGTCAATTTTTGGTCGGGTCTGAACCCGACACATTAAGCTGTTTTAACACCCCCTATTTGGGTATTTTAAGCATCAATTGCAAGAAAACACTATTTAATAAGGAATTACTTATTTATCCCTTTTTGGGCATGACCACTTGCATGAAAAAATATGTATATATCTATTTTAGCACTTAAAAGAAAGTACCAATATGCAGACAATCTAATATTCATCATGCCAAACAATCCAGCACATGCATGGAAATTTTTTTTCTAATCTTAGGATCCTTAGGGGATGCATTCAAATGTGTGTTAACTTATGTAGCTTGTCACACTATGATAGATTGTTCTATTTAAGTTCTGAGATAAGAAGAGATTTAATTTTTTAACCCAGAGATGGCTCCACTTTAAGTTGCATATGACTTAAATTTTTTATTTAATTTTTTAGAGTGTTTCATATTTTTAGAGGGTTATGAAGAACACATTGAGCAATCTATGCTTACTTTGTGATCACCCTGTTGTTCATGGAATCCTTGTTGATTCCTTATAGGTTGTTAAACCTAAGCTATTGTCCCAAGGCTAACCAAGATGAGGGTGAATTGGTAATTTAAAAATTCTCTTGAATTTTTAAATAGAAAATCATTTTTAAAACTCGTAGCAAGTTAATTAAAGTTTCAAAATGAAAATTTCAACCACATCAAATAACTTGCAGTAAATAAATGTGAAAAATTAAAAGACACAAAAATTTATAGTGGTTCGATCAAACACAACCTACATCCACTCCCTGAAGACTCCCTCTTCAAGTATTGCACTATTATCAAAGTGACTCTCCTTTTGGCCCCACAGCAAGGTGGAGAAGCCTTTACAAAAACCTCTCTTCAACCAATCCCCGGTGCGACAGAGAACTGTCGTCCTTTCACACCCTCCATGTGTCGGCGGAGAACAGTCATCCTTTCACACCCTCTAAGTGTCTGTAGAGAACTATCATCCTTTCACACCCTTCAAGTGTCGGCAGAGAACCATCATCTGTTCACTCTCCAAGTGTCGGCAGAGAACCGTCGTCCTTTCATATCCTCCAAGTGTCAGCAGATAACCGTCGTCCTTTCACACCCTCCAAGTGTCGGCAGAGAACCGGCGTTTGTTCACACTCTCCAAGTGTCGGCAGAGAACTGACGTCCTTTCACATCCTCCAAGTGTCGGCAGAGAACCGTCATCCTTTTACAACATCTAAGTGTCGGCAGAGAACCGTCGTCCTTTCACTCCCTTCAGGTGTCGGCAGGGAACCAGCGTCCTTTCACACCTTCCAAGTGTCGACAGAGTACTAGATCTTCTTCAAAGATCTTCTCACGAGCAACTAGAAATACAAGAAGAAGAGTGATAACAAAAATAAAAAAAAGAGATCCTTACATTTGAGTAACCTTGTGAACCCTCACACTCCACTTGCAAGAAATCTTTCTCAAACACTCTCTCTTTCAATTGCCCTTGAAAAATCACGAAGACAACATTTTTCACGTCAATTTTTGAGGACCTTTTATATCAAAGACACGAAAAATCGTCCAGAAAACTGAAATTTTTAATTTTGAGCATACACGATCGTATATTCGTACGTACGAACAATTCAAAAACTATTGCGTATGATCCTATTGTGAATCAGTACGAAATCAATTCATACACGATGATCGTCTGGTACGAACCAAGTTCGTACTATACGAACAGTTAGAAATTTTTTCATCTTCGTCAGGATGAAGAGGGACCCCACAATTTCATACCCTGTATGGCGTACGTACGATGACGACATCGTATGGTACTATTAGTTAAGAAAAATTTCAAGTTCGTCTGGACGAAAAGGGACCCGTCCAATTCGTACCATATACGGCGTACGTACGATGACGACATCGTACGGTACTATCCGTTCAGAAAATTTTCAAGTTCGTCTGGACTAAAAGGGACCCGTCCAATTCGTACCCTGGACGGCGTACGTACGATAACGACATCGTATGGTACTATCCGTTCAAGAAAATTTTTAGTTTGTCTGGACGAAAAAGGGACCCGTCCAATTCGTACCTTAGACGACGTACGTACGATTGGTATATCGTACAGTAAGATCTATACTTAGAAAAAAATTTCTACTTTATGCTCGTTTCAATGCTCGCAGGGGAAAATAACTGATCAGATCATCCCGTACGAAAAGACATCTTACAGTACGATCAGTTTAAAAATTTTAGATTTTAAACTTTCCCCCAGTGTGTGTGCACAGTTACTCAATTACAATGACACTCTCTCAGACTCAATAAAATGAGAAATACAGACTTCAAGTATAATAGATCATAAACTGATCTTATTTGAAGTCTTCAATAATCCGGAGTATGATTTACCTGAAACGTTAGTACACACAAACAACAAAAGAAAATACATTCCAAAATATGTTAGGAGAAATTGTAATCAAAACAATAATATTTGGAATCATCAAAAACATATATGTTTTAAGAATATTAACAATCAAGATCTAAATTGCAACTATCTCAACAATCCTAAGATCCAAAGATATAAACACCCCACCTATGAGGTTGAATGATACATCTTTGCATCCAAAGAAACTTAAGTGTGTTCTAGGTATTTTGTTTTTTTATAAAGTTTTCTTAGCATTTGGATAAGAGAGTATTTGCTTAATAGAATTAAACAAATTTACTTAAAGGTTTGACTTAGGACTTGGTGAAATTTGCCTAATTTGGTAAAGTGAATTTTAGGAGGAAGTGGCTTATAAAGGATACTTGGGCTTATATTTTAATTGTCATGAATGGAGGAAATCACTTGTTCTGGGTAAGTGATAAAGTTCTAGAGCTACTTAATTTGGCTAAATAGGTGAGTTTTGGCTTTAAGGCGAAAAGAAAGAGGGGCTCATATTTAATTTGGATGCAATAAGAAGAGTGAAGGCTTAGAGGCCTAGGGCTAGGGAATCACTTTCCTGACTGGAGATTAAGCAAATGAAGGTGATGGGGGAGGCTAAGGGGATGCCTCCAACCTATAGCTTTTGAGCTAAGAGGGACATGATACAACCTATGGTTTTTGTATTAAAGGTTAAGGTATTTCCTTTGGCTTTGGAGCTAAGGAAAATGAAATGTAACCTATAGCTTTAAGGCTAGGGGTTGAGGGATTTTCTATAGCTTTTGGGATCATAGGAATGAGAGATGACTTGTAACTTTAAGCTTACAAGTCAATGATGGGTCTTTGAATTTTGTGTTTAGGAATGCAGGTTTAATTTGCTTAATTTGAATAAAGTAGGTGCAATTGATGATCAGGACAGTGGTATGTAGTTTTGGACTACAAACCACAAGAGTCTTTAGACTGTTGTGCTCAAAGAGAGTGTTACGCCGGCCCAGGAGGGGCCGGCTGGACCGGTCCAACCGGGACCAGTCCGGGTCTACTCGCGGCGGAACCGCACGAAGCAGGCGGAACCGAGCGCAATCAGCTAAGCCGACGGGGGCCAGGGAGGATTTTTGGGAGGGAAATTTTGAATGCGAGGGGCTGTTTAGACATTTTGTAAAACTCCTTTAGGGTTAATTAGGAGGTTAGGAGGAGGGGGGATCATATTGCATTTGAATGAGTTTTGAGATCTAGGGTTTGGTGTTCTTGGACTCTTGGCTTTGCCGGAGATCGTGGGAGAGTTTTTCCTTCCTCTCGAATTGAAGGAAAGTTGTATCTTGCAAGTGCTTTTCCTTTCTTATTGGAATACAAGTGTTTGCCTTGATTTTCTACAAGTTTCTTCTCGGATTTCCACTGTTTTTGCTGTTTTTCCGCTGTAAACAGCAATTTTGCTCTTCTTTTCGTACTAATCTTGGTTAGGTTTGCTTGCGAACTCATGTATTACCTTAGGGTTACTTGCGAACTCAAGTATTTCCTATCAAATTGGTATCAGAGCAAGATCCGGGCGGTGGAGGGCTGTTTTCCCATTTGTTTCGCTGCAGTTTTTGCTGATTTTTTGGAGGATCCGGAGACATCTCGTCATTTCCCATGGCATCTAAGCGAGTAGAAGTCTTGGAGACCGAGATGGGTCAACTTAAGGCGGATCTGGAGGAGAAGATGGCCACATTTAGCGAGAATGTGGAAGGGAAATTCATGGCTTTGGAGGAGATGATGAAGAAGTTGTTGGAA
>NW_021318656.1:4308-7554 GCF_001605985.2 Dendrobium catenatum
CAAGAGCCTATTATTATTTATTAGCATCTGTTTCTCTAATATTTTTGATCGCAATCGTAGAAAATAATAACCACTTTAGCAGTAACAGGGTCGGTGGAGTTATTTAGAACCAGAGTTATAACAGATAAATCTGTTATAAAAATTTTAAAGCTATCATGACCCACTAGACCGGCTAATCCAATTCTAAACTATCCTTTACAATTATTAACCCTGGCAGTATATATGTGATTAAAACTCCTAAAACAAGGTGAGAAGGACAAGCATGTTGGAGTGAGGTTCTCAAAATTTCATGCTATACTTACACCATATTACTCTCAATTGGAATCGACATTGATCTTTTTGACTTGATCTTCACATAAAATCAATTCATAGAGTGAGATTCTGATTGGGTATCATATTTGAGTTTCCAATATGATAAAATTTCACCAAAGATTTCATGTTGTATGTGCTTGTGCTCAACAAATGACTTACTGTTTATGTGTGAAGATCAAGATTAGCGTTACAATATTTAAATATAAAAATATATAAATTCAACTTGGCATAGCTGTTTGTATAGATGACAAGTTGGGTTTGTAGCCAATTGCTAGTCAAGGATTTTGGTGAAGTTTTAGATTAGGGCAACTACCCTTGGCGAGTTCCTTTGATAAGATTTTTTAGTTGATTTGTGAGTACTATTAGCTAATTATTAAGTTTGTTTAGGAGAATAGCCTTGACGGATGGGCCACTTTGTGAGTCATTTGATTGAGTTCAATAACACAATACTGAGAGTTTGAATTTGGGTTGATTCTTAGATGATTTGATGAGATGTTGGGGATGTAAATAAAATACCGTGATAAAACAAACAACAAAGTAAAAGCAACAGAAAGTAAATGACATCAGGATATAATGCGAAAAACCCAAAATCGAGAAAAAAATGACGGAGCCACATTACACCTAGAAATCCACCATGAAAATGGGGAGAAATAAGTCAAGATCTCTCTTCTCTCTTGCTTCCTTCTTGCTCCTCTTCTCTCTTATATCATTCTCACACTCTAAACACAAGATAAAGCAATAACCATACACCAAGGGATGCCACCCTTAAGAGAAATGAGAAATAAAACTATCCAATTCACCTTGAAGCATTGCATTGCTCAAGCCATTGTCATCAATACATTAGATGATGTTGCGACGCTCAAATCCACAGCGCCGCGGCACTACACATCGCTTCAGTGCTTAATATAGGGTGCTGCGATGCTCTGCTTTTTGTAGTTTCTTGTAGCAAACTCTACAACACTAGGGCGCTCGAGAACATAGTACCGGGGAGCTTGTGTACATAGCGTCGGGGGCACTCGGGCACACAGTGACGAGGCATTATACGAAAAAAAATTTAGATGCAAAACTCCCGAAGCCAAGCAAGGGGTAAACCCCCGCATCCCCCAATGAGCACGAGAAATTGACTTGAGGTCTGAGGCAACAAAACAATCCTATTGATTGACAAAATCAGATTCCACATAGACTAGCAATCTCCCACTTGGAACTGATTGCGATCAATCCTTCTCTTATTTGCAAAACAAATAATTATCTATAGTGTGGCTCACCACTGCTCTCATCCTCTATGAAGTTTCGTCTTAGCATGAAATGTAATATTCTTGGCTAATATATGAATAACACTCATGTTGTCACTATATAACTTCTCATTTCTTTGTTGCTTGCCAAGTTTTGCCAAGAAACTTTGCAACCAAATCATCTCCTTGCTAGCCTTAGTGATAGCAATATACTCAGTTTCTATGATTGAGAGCACAACAATCTTCTATAACTTGGAAACCCACTTGAGATTCATTTAAGAGTAACTCGAGGCTTTAGTAGAATTTGGACTGGGTGAGTTTTAGCTGTAGGTGGTGTAAGTCAGCTCACAAACCACTTGTTGAGCCCAATTCAAGTTATCATAACGACTTGATTAACTTAACTTAGGGGAATTTGCGTGTACAAAGCTCAAGGGATTTTGAGAACTTAAATTATATTTCCTTTATCCAATTCTAAAGTTTCCATGCCATTGCCCGCACAATTATATAATCCCAAAACCATTACCAAAATTTTGCGAAACCCTTTGTCAAATTTCTAGAATATTATATGCCAAACCTTTTCCAAATGTAGCTTCCCTATATTCCCTAGAAATAAAGTGCAATCTTGAAAACTTGCGCTAAAATTGCCTTCCATTCTTGGATAATTTGATGCAAGAACCAAATTATCATCCACTTATGTTGATTAAGGATTCTAGCGTATACTTGTACATGTTCATGTGGGTATTTTTGATCGGGACATCGGAACATGGAAAGTTTATCAGAGGCGTGGCTGCCGATCTACAACCACGATCGTACCGATATATTTTTAAGTCCTCATATGTACTTGTTTTTATTAATTTGTTTTAGTTATTTTTCCCTTTCTACCCCTTACTTAAGGGTGGTCATGTGTAAGCCCAAAGGGCTAAGTCATCTTTTATTTTTCGTCTATTGTATGATACTATATATAGCCATTATGTTTTCTTTTGAAGGTTAATGAATGAATGATAAAATTTTTTGCGTTTTGAGTTCTTGTGAGAGCTTGGGAGGTTGGAGAGAGACCCTTTAGGGAGGGAATTGGATCACCCACCAACCTTGGAAGAGTCCGGGTTCGTGGCTAGTTTATCTTTTCTTTTCTAATCTTCCTCTTTTCTTCTTCCTCCTTTCTTCTTCCTCTAATCCACGGTTCACCTAGCCCCAACCGCCGGATCTTCAAACATTTTCTGCCTCCACACCCGTCGGCCTCATCCCACCGCCACCACCCAATCAACCCCTTCTCCCTACAAATCCCTAGTCCAAGCTGCCGGCCCCCCCTTTGGATTTCCCTCCATCATCGCTTGCAATTAAGCCCTTCCTAACTTGGATCTTCATATTTTAGGTAACTCAATTAATTTGCAAATTCAAATATATGTGAATTTTAAATTATTAGTTTATTACCTAAAATATAAATCCTATTTTAGAAAAGTTTCCAAACCCTACCCTACTTAGATTTTAAATTAAATTGGAATGAGATCTCTCTTTCCAAATTTAATATCCTAAATCAAGAAAGCATTAAATGTTTCCCTAAACCTCTCCTCTCTCTCCCTATGACGCTGGTCCCCCTCATGTTTCCCTTTGGAATTATTTCCAAAAGTTAAGCCACACTCTTGAAAATAATTCAAACTCACACACACACTCTCTCTCTCTCTATCTCTCTCTCTCTTAGCCC
>NW_021318657.1:0-46544 GCF_001605985.2 Dendrobium catenatum
AATAAAATAATAAATAAAAGCATACTATATATAAACATAAGCACATGAAATAATTTAATATGAATATATATTATAATATATATTATAATATAATGGTACTAACTAATAATATCATATAACAATCTTAACAGTGGAAATAAGAAGAAATGTATGAAATAATAGTTCTATTAAAGAAATCTACTATTTAAACACTCATAGTAATAACCAATTGATACAACGCAATAGTAATAAAACATATAAACTGAATCTTGCCCTTTTTTTTTGGAGAAGTTAATGGTATCTCATAGATCTTGAAGAATTATTTGGGAGTGAACATAAAGGACAATGCATATGCCATAGTAAAGATGACTAATACACTAACTCCTTTTTTAAGAGAATAATAAAAAGAAAGCAAAAAACAAAAGCTATTGCTGATGATATGACATTCCGTCTATGACAAGAGGGGAAATAATTGCATCAAAAGTAAAAAAAGTAGAGGCAAAAAAAAAAAATTTCACGTACAAGGAGCCACAACTTTTTTTTAGCAGAGGAAGTGGTGGCTCTCTCGGAAAGCTGCAGCATTTCTTTTTTTTATTAGCTGGGTTTGTGCTGGTGGTGAAAGAAAGGACAACTGCTGGTTTATATATAAGAGCGCAATTATTGTATATATACAGATGTTAACCTCTTTCACCGTAGGCAGGAGCGGAAGTGCAGACCACTGAAGTAAATCCGCATGAATTTATCGTAGAAAGCTTACGATCATTCTTTTTTTTTTTTTTTTACGGGAAGACTTGTTGGAGTGAAGAGGAATACGGTGAAGAGAAAGTGGATGTCACGTAAAGCAAAGCTAGCTTATGCGAGGCCTAAGTGCTTCGCCGATTCAGCAACCTGGAAGTAAGGGTTCGACTAAGCTTTATTTGCAGTAGAAGCAGGGCGGACCAACCTTTCATCTTAGGGGCCAAAATTTTTCGTTGTATAATAGACTAATATAAAAAAAAAAAGATTGATATAATTCAAAGTGAAATCATGTTATTCCATTATATAGGAAAAATTAGAAATCATTAAATTTATCAATCTAATTTGCATTTTGATAATATTGGATAACATCTTCATGGAATTCAAATCCAAAGTACATCTTTTTCAAGTAAGGCACAAGACAATCGTTGAGCCAATCATCACCCATCCTACTACGCAATCGACATTTGATAATTTCATGGGCTGAAAAATGCTCTTTCCATCGTTAGCAGTTTGCAACTGGTAAGTTAATGATAAATAATAAGGTTTGTAAACCAAAGGTACACATCATCTTCTTGAACTTAACAATTTTCTTAGCAAGCATCAGCCAATGGCTTCTTTAGAGAGGAGAACTCTTCACTGGTTCCGCCATATCGATAATGTACTCGTTGCTTAATTGATTTTTAAGAGCAATAACCTCAATTGTAGAAAAATCACTTGATATAACTCTGCAGACATATCATTCCTCTCATCACAAGCACAAAAGAATCACTTGGTTTAAGCATGACATACACAGAAGTAACTCTAGCACTTGAAATGCAGAAAACCGATTATTTTAGCTCTTGAAGTGCCATGTCCACTCACTGTATAAAATAAATCCAACACGATAATGATGTAGATTTGTTTTATCTTTCACATCCTCTTACTGATCGACGAACGAGTTTTATATGTTATCATTCATGTTGGAACCAACAACTTCAAAAACATCACAAAAAGTGACACTTCAATCTGGTTTAAACCATTCCATCCATTCTCCCTTAGAAGTTGCAGTCGTTTGTTAGAAATTTAACCAGTTTCATAGCATTTCAAGCTCTTTGATCTTTCTTGCAATGATGTGATAACTCATTCGTAATGTACCCAATATATCAATCATCAAAGCATTGTAAAAGATAAAATCAAAAGACTCCATTTATATCAATTCAGAACACCCGCTTTCAAACTGATCTGATCGTTAACACTTCTTCCCTTAAACAATCCTAGACACCTCGACACAAAACATAACTATATGCATAAGACAATCTGTGAACTGAAAATTGAACTCCAACGAGCATCACTAGATTTTTGTAAATTTGGTCCTCCTAATTCAAACCTTTGCCACTCTATGAATTGTCCAACTTTTCAAGGTGAAAAAGTACCTTTCTCATGCCTGAATACTTTCAGCAGCACTCTGAGAATCCTACTTACAAAAGCCCCAATAGTATACATTATTCTAAGAAGTGAAAACTCAAAGAGATGTACTTGTACTTGCCAATGATTTTTGCCAACGTCGCTTACCAAAACATAATTGGAGTTGATGAGCGAAACAGTAACCACTAAAATGCCTTGAGGGTTAATCATTTAGAATTAGGCCTTAAAAACATGAAATTCCCCTCTCTATTAGATGCCCCATCATAACCTTGACCACGAATCTTTGTATGCTCAAGAGTGTTAGCCTAGAATGTCTCAATGCTACCTTCAGTGTAACATGATTAGTGATTGTGACATGTTTTGATGCCTATAAATCTTCAATCACTTGGCCCAACTTCATCAACAATATCGACACCTCAATAGCAAAGTTGTTCTTTTATAGAAATATCACGGATTCATCAATTATAGTGAGAAGTAGTGTTACCAATATTTTCATCTATATATTGTATAAAAGTTTTAGCTGATGCCCAGCAAAAACATTATTTCTTTCTCTTGACTTTTGTGAAGTTAACTTCAAATTTGAGCTAGAATATGAGATGCAAACTATTTTTAATTTCCTCATATGATCTGCTAGTAAATCAAGTAAAAGCTCTAAATAATTTCCTCGATTATCTGAATCCTGGAAGACCCATCATGGCCCATGAAATGATAATCAGGCACTCAAAATCGTAAAGCAATCACATCTGACAGTATCAATGGCTATCCGCAAACTGAATCCTATTATTTTTCTGTTCTTTCATCTTTGCTAACCGATAAAGCCAGACACACTTTTCATTGGTTGCTTCATCAGATCTTCACATTCATTTGTCTATATTTTTATGCAACACTATGTATATCTCCAACGCTTACCCATAACAATTTTTCTTCTTCTTTTGCACATGGATTTTTGAAACCCTTCTCCAATAAAATGAACATCCCCCAACCATCCTATACCTTATAACAACATCGCTGCTCTTGAGAGTTTAAATAGATAGCAATAAAACAGTAAACAGCGTCTTTCTGCAACACTATACTTCAAACACCAATCAGGAGTTCATCACATCCAATTCGGATTGAAACCCTCACCGGACAATATTTCCATAAAATCAGTTTGGGGGAAAATTGATGACTCTCGGCTTGATTGTGTCCCTCTTCAATTAATATGATCTCGAATCTTATTCTCTATTATTTACACAAACTCCAAATAGGAAGTCGGCAGTCCTGGATCTGCTGGAGATTGTTAAAATCAATTTCATATTCGCTCTTCCTCTTAAATAACGCTCCATTTCTTAAATCCTAAATGAAATTATTTACCAAAAGAAGAATACACCGTCAATCAAAATATTATTTAAAAATACGAAAGTTTATAAACTATATCTATAAACTATTTATGTTCATCAAATAACCTCCATATCTATTATAAGTAAAAGTAAAATGAAAGCGTTGTTGACCTGAAAACCACACCGTTGGCCATACAGTTATGCCAAATTGACGTTTCAATTGTTCCTTAAACAAAAGGTTGCAATTAAGTTGCGAATTAGGTCTGTTACCAACCATAAGCAATACAACCATAAAACTTGCCAAATGTAAATAATTCTTGAGTCCACTTCCTCTAGATTAATCTAATGTTTTTTGTCTGATTCATCTTACCGTAAAAATTAAAATAATTAGTCTTGAATTGTTAGCCTTAATTCCTTAACATCAAAGAAAGAAGATCAACGCTTAAAAATTTCTACATATTGCAAAAATGAAGAAGATCAAACGCATAACAAACAATGCCTATTTCTATAAAAAAAAAGTTCAGGCTATCTCATATTCTCATTCCAAAAAGAAAGAAGATTCAACGCATATCAGATGTTTTTTCCCTTTTCTTTCCTTCTTATTGTCATTTCGTATGAAAATAATTATAGCAAAAAAAATTAAGACCACCATGAATCCATGACAAAATATTAAATACCACAAATCACACATCATTTGGGTATGAAAATCCTCAAAATAACAAAAACAAACAAAATAATAACAAAAGAAAAATCACAAAATTGACCCTAGATCTCACTGAACGGAAAGCGAAGCCCTTGCGAATCTCGCATTCACGAAGCCAGTCAAACCACGAAGGAAGAGGATCCTGCCGACGACAACAATAAACGAAGCCTTTGCGATAATGCCGATTTCACAAGCACAGAAGAACAGTTCCTCTTGCGTCCGTTGCCTGCGAAACAGCGAATCACCGAGCTTTCACACACGCGAATAATCGATGCGCGAGAAGCCCTGGCTGGCTGACTGGGCGTCATTTTTGGTTTCGTGGAATCGGCGGTAGGTAGCAAAGGGGGGGGAAATACAAATTCTATGGGGTTCAAGTTTACTAAATTTTTTTGAACCCTTTTCTTTCTAAGATAATTTTTTTTTAAAGGGGGCAATGCCCCCCCAACCCATGAGACAGTTGCCGCCCGCAAGTAGAAAGAATAGTTGAGGGAGAAATACGATTATAAAGTGTTGTTTGTTGTGTAGAGACGAGCTAGAGTTTTCACAGAGCAAGAGATTTAGAAGCCTCCAGATTTCTGTGAAGAGGTGATTTTGGCTTTTACCTGTGAAGCCAGAGTTGACGAGGTGTGGAGTTTTTTAAGAGGAGGACTTTAGCTTGGTAGTAACAGGAGCTCAAAACTCTCACTTCTCCCACTTTAACGAAGAAGGTTGCCTTCCAATCGAGAAATCCAAGTTTTGGGATTTAGCAAAGATTCGGACAGCTTTCGAACCACAAATACTGAGGTAATGCAATTAATATGAATTTGATTTTTCATTTGATTCTTAGTTTATTTTATTTGCTGATTAAATTAAAATGCAAAATTCTTGCCATGTCATGAATCTATTTATCACATTAGCAAAAATTAAGGATTGTCAAAATGAGATCACCAAGCATGAGGTGCAATTGTTTGTGGTTTCAATGCCTGTGCATATATATCCATATATGTTTATTAGTCCATACCGATGGCAAATACTTTATATGAAATTGTTAAGGCATGTGATAGCAATTTGCTAATGATCCTTTGCTCGCTCATATATATCTAATCTATATACATTTTATATATATATATATATAATATATAATATATACCGTCGAAGTGTCTTAATGCCGCAAAGTTTTGTTGTTCAATGTTAGCTAGATTGAACGGACAATATGTTTGAAATAGCCAACGATCGTTGAAATTTGGAAGAATAGAATTTGAATGCTGTAAAAAATTCAAAGTCTTTCATTCCAATTTTATCTAGGTCCAATCTCTTAAGTAAAGGCGAAGATTGCGTGACTCTTTTGATTCGAGTAGTAGGTAGATCCACTTCAAATTGAGCGGGGAAAAGAAGCACGCGTTCGATCTCCAATAATTATTCTTCGCCTCAAACAACAATCATTTAATATTTCTATTCGGAAAATGCAACATCTCTAGTATGCCATTTATCATTCTCGTTTCTCCTTCGAGCCCTTCAATCTAAATAATTCCGCCTTCTTTTTAATATTCAACCATTATAACCCAGATGAGAGATCAGTAATTTCATATTCCATGTCACAATAACAAATGATGTATCTCTCTAAAGAGAGAAGATATCATTTATTATTGATCGATGGAACACAATGATAATGATCGCTATCTGCTTGATTTTTTTCAAGAAGATTAATTTTGAGTTTTGAAAATTGATTTAGAAAAGGTGGATGTGCGCTCTAAATCTTTTGCAAGCACAAGCCCTCGTAGTTAATTACATTATAGGAAATTGATATTTCCTATGAATACTCTCGATTAAAATAATGACAAAATTTTGTTAAAGGATTTTCTAAGATTGATATCAAAGGAGGTGAATTTTAGAGTTTCAAGTGGAAATGGATCAAAATGGACCATATTAGTAAGATCAAAGGAAGAAGGGTAGAGGACACTTTGGGATTCTAGAATAATTCAGAAGTATCCCATCCTAATCTAGTGTTGGGCTTTAAATTTTAGATTGAAAGAAGATTTAATTTGAGTTGAGCATTTTATTAGAAATTTAGGATTATATTCTCGGAGATTGGGGTCTTATTATTCAGAATCTATCCCAGATTCTAAATCTAAATTGGGCACCACATAGTGGTGCCCCAAACCTCCAAACCTAACTAATACAATATTAAATCTTGCCTTACCCCGGCCTGGATTGGGGAGCCACCTAAACAATTTTAAATCCATGAGTCTGATCATTTTATGAAAGAGTGGATGAGATATTTTTATTAAAATTTTGAAGAGTTGGGACAGACATCTAGAGATTTTTCTAATCAGTCCCTGACTTATGTTGCGTAAAAATGTTAAATACATATAATTAAATTTTGGACTCTTGTAAATGTGTTTTTAATACAATGCATGCTGGTCAAAATACCCAAATCATGAATGCTTAAAATTTTTAAAATGTATAAAAATAGTTTTTTAGAAGACTAGGCTTACCGAGGTTCAGCACCTCATCTTCATAGGTGAGATTATCTAAACTCTACCCGCAGGCGAGGAAGTGTCTTAAAATAAGGAAAGAAGAATGCATCAATATGCATGTGACATCAGATGATCTCCGATTGGTTCCCTAGATTGTCATCTTTCTATATTATTTAACTCCTAAAATTTTTAATTTTTTATTACAAGTAAAAGAATTTTCATACCCTCACGTATTCAGGCTAAATTAAAAGCAGCACACAATAGTAAAAAAACTAAGAAAAATAAGCAAGTTTATATATAATAGAGTCAACATATCAAATATAATTAAACTAATAAATAAATGTCCATAGGCAAACTTCCTTGCCGGACACCAGTGACAACAACCCGAATTCTAATCTTAGTATAGACGCAAATGATTTTGAGTGGGATACTCTTTGTCTTCAACTCTTCGGTCTTCTCTCCTTCAGGCTCCTTAGATTCTTCATAGTTGGCTACCCAAATAAAAAAGAGAACTCTTTCCTCGAGGGGAATGTTACTCTTTCCACTTTATATATGAAAAGATGATCCAAATTTGAACTTCCAAATGAAAAATGACCATTCCCCTAAGGGGTATCCCTTCCTCTTTGGAACCTTTGGATCTGTGTATTCCAACTCAAATGTACACTTTCACAACTCAATACTTAATCAAATTATATTAATAAAATAAAAAATTCTAGACTCTCCTATAAGGTTATCCTAAATATTTAATAAATCAAATTCATTCCCTAGTTTTATATATATATATATATGTGTGTGTGTGTGTGTGTGTGTGTGTGTGTGTTTGTAGAAAAGTAAACATACTTGGCCACGCACTTTTTTATTTGGGGGATAAGCAGTTGAAGCACTTATAATAGTTTTATTTATTATTTATTTAACCCCCTTTATTGCCCTGTATGAAAGCTGCCACCAGCAAAAAAGTCAATGAGCATTCAAATTCTTTCTAACCTAAGGGTAATCTAATCACCATTCATATCATCAATTCAAAGAGTGTAGTAAAAGTAAACAAACACATCAAACAATTTCAATCATAACATATAATGAAATATCAAAAACCCAACACACAATAGAAAACTAAACATTGGCCTAACATAGATCTAGATTTGGTTGTCCTAGCAAATCATCTAAAGTATGTATAGTATGTCGTGTGGCTGGGGTAGATCCTAAACTAGCTAATTTATTGGAGTTGTCTAATATTTGAGTTTATTAAAGGCTAAAGGAGAACTTTATGTTTGAGTTTAAGTATTAATGTGTTAAAGCTTGATATATTAGTATTTTAATTATTAAATGATTGCTACCTTTATTGCACATCGAGATCATGAAGTTTATTTCACCTTCCTTGGGGCTAAGTTAATAGCCTTGTAGGCTTGGGTTACCTAGTAGCAATTATGGTTAATTAAGTTGATTTAGTTGGTTAAAAATTTAAAGTTTGATTAATATTAATTAATTCAATTAACTACGAATTTTAAAAGTTAGATTAATCTATATTTTCCATCAACAGGTTTATGGCATTGTGCCTCTAGGCTCAAGAAACCAGGCCTCCTTAGGACACGTAGCCCCGCAGACTAGAGAAATCAATCCTAAAAACCTTATTAATGTAGTGGAATTAAAATTTTATATTTGGTTAAATAATTAAGACTAAATTAATATTGATATTTAACTCTCCATGAATTCATTCGTAATATTGTGCCACTAGACTCGAGGAACCAGGCCTCTTTAGGACACATAGCCCCATAACCCGGAGTAGTCCATCCAATAAACTTTATCTTTGAAGTGGTTGTTATATATTAGAATATTGTTTAAATGTTTTATTAATTAAATTAGAGGTTTTCTGGAATTTTAATTAATTATTCGATTTTTAAGGATTATTTGAATTATTTTAATGTGTTAACAAAGGGGTTAAAAGGTTGACTTTAAAAATTAAAGTTAATTTGGAAAGTTTAAGATTTTTAATAAATATTAGACCTTATGATGAGTAGTTAGACTATTGGATTGCTTAATTTGGAGTTTTCTATGAAAAATTATGAATTTTTGAAGTTTAATTCTTAAATTTGAACTACGGTTGACCGGAAAGTTGACTTTTTGACTAGATTTTGAAGGTTTGATATTTTTATAAAATACTATATTTTAATTTGAGTTGGGTTCCTTTGTGTTTGATTAAATTATATTTTAATGGAATTAATTATAAATTTTCAAAGTTTCCTCAATTAATTGAATTTTAAAATTACTTAATTAGGAAGGTTTTGATATTTTTTATCCAAATCAACTCTAAACACCATGGAATCACCCCCAAAGGCCAGAAATGACCCAAGGGGGTAATTTCAAGTGTTTGCATTTTTTTGGGATTTTTTTAATAATTTTTAATTAATTATTAGATTTAATTGTTAAGTTTTCTTGAAAATTAAATTGTGATAAAATTAAAGGTTATCTAATAGGGTTCTTATTTTTCATGAGTTAAGACTTCAACTAGAGTTAGTTAGAGTCCTTATATGAATTTTTTGGGTTTAATATACATTTTTAGTGATTTATTTAGGATTTTAGGTCAATTCTAGGGAGGCACATTAAGGCTCCTAATTGGTGGACCAAACAAATACCAAACCCTTTGAAATTTGGACCGTGAGATCACTTGACCTCAAGGTAAAAACACACTAAATTTGACCCTAATTGGAACTCTCTAAGGAAGCTAACCAATCCACCTAAGGTGACCTCTAAGTCTCATTGAAAAAATCATAGCGATCTATCCTAAGCTCTTATTGGGGGAAAATCATTGGCTCTGCACTTCCTATGGTAAGCATCATCATCACACCAAAAAATAGATCCTAATCCTAATTGGAGAGATCATGACTCCATTTAACCCATGAATCCAAATTGGCATAAAATTTCCCTAAAATTCCTTAAACAGGGGTGGACATGTCATGGACATGTCCAAATTCACTCTCCTAAAGTCCCAGGCCATAATGACTTCAATTTAATACATAAATGCAATAATAGGTAAAACATTTAAACTAAAATTAAGATTATTACAAATACAAATAAGGCCTGGGACTATAGGGCTTTTGAAGATCTCTCTGAGATCTTTCCAACGAGTCTAGGAACACCTAATTCAACCAAGTGGATTGAGAGATCAAAATTTTTGAAGTTTCTCAAGAAATTTGCATTTAATTAACCCAAAATTACACAGTCAACCAGTGCTTTATGTGCGGTGCACCCTGATTAGGAAGCCAATCATTGGCGCTGACTATGTAACCGTGGGGTTAATCTTAGCCTTCGGATTAACGATCGGATGGACGCGATTAAATGATTTTGAATCTATGGGATTGAACATAGTCCATTGATCTGGATCAATAGTCATGATTTTGTCTTCAACCTCCCACTATCTACCAAAACCATTAAGCTAATCTGGCGTGATTCGTCTGATCCCGCTGGTAGATTTGCACCAAACTTCTCAAGAAGCATCAGGATGAGGAAAACCTTCAATCCAATGGTGGAGATCCATTGGAGTGAAGGTTTCCTTCACACTTGACTGAACTACCTATCTAGGGAGATCAGGATAGGGTTCTCACTATGTAGAAACCAATGAATAGTTTTTTCTATTAAGACACCTCAGGAATTGATGACAAACAGTTCTCCTTTAGACGACGCGACTGGAGGATGGCCTGAGGTGTAACTTTGTGCATACCGTGCATGAAGTTAATTGGATTTTGCTCAAATAGATGGATGGGAGAGGCTGGGAGATAGAAAAATGAGAGGGAAGCACTAACGGAGCCCTAGGGAGTGATTTTGGTGGATTGAATTTGAATGGAGATGTATGGTGGACTGCCCCCTATTCATGTCACTCCCATAACCATAGACAGTTAGGATTGACTGGGAAAGCCATTGGATGGCCTCCAGGTGGAAGGGGACATCATCTCAGAGGTTTATGAGCTTGAATCTGGCGAGCCTAGGCTTTAGAAGCCTGAGCCTAGGGTCGGAAGTGGGGGGACCACCAGAGATTATTCTCCATTGGTTCCGGCTGCCACTGGCTAGGGTCTGGGTCAGGGTGATCTGGAAAGGGAAATGGGAATGTGGTGAGCTCGAATATGAGCTCAACCGGATTTGGGGAGTCCAATTCATTTGGATGGCTCGGGTTGACCCAAACCTATATAGTTTGGGATGGTTTGGGCTCAACCCAGGTTAGGTCAGACCATGGGTCAGACGTGGGTGGTAGGTCAAGCTCTGGTGCACCTAAGGCAAGTGGTAATTAGGTTTGAATTTCCCTGAAATACGAGATGGCTCGAGTTAGTGTGGTTTTGACCACTTTGGGCTAGCCTAGAGGTTGAACCAAGTAAAAAAAAGGTTGGGTTAACTAAGGTCGGTGTGTTGGACCTAGGTCCACCTAGTAGAAGTATTTGCTAGGTTCTATTTGGCTTAAAATAGGAGTTGGATTAATCCCAAGTGGTTTTGACCACTTTGGGTTAGCCTAACTCCTAGTCCAAGTTGACCCAATGACTGGGTTGACTAAGGAAGGTGTATTGGGCCAAGGGAAACCCAATACCACCATGAGTTTGATCCAATTTGAATTGGACTAGGGAATGGCTCAAGGTAGACCTCTCTTTGGGTACTTGGGTCAAGCCAAATGGTTAGCCCATGTGGCCCCAAAGCTTGGGTACTCAAGGGGGGGCCTCTTGAGGACCCCAAGGGTCTAAATGATGTTGGGAAGGTCTTGGTCAAAGGATTTGAATGAATGTAGGTGTATGGATGATTTGGTCAAACTTGGTTGGAAATGGGTATTAAAACCCCTTAAGGGTCACCTCAACCATGGTTAAATTGATCAACTAGGTCAAACATAAGTGTAGATTTGGGTCCAATGTGTTCCTAATGGGGTTTATGATACAATGGGTTTGGTTTTTAGGATTGAAATGAGAAGTTTGAATTGAACTTGGGGAAAAGACCAAAAACTCCTTTAAGGGGTATTTAGGTCATTTTGACCCTGGTGAATTCTGGGTCAAATTAGGTTGAGTAAAGTGTAGATCACTATTTAGTGAGTCATAATGGAGTTCATGGGTATAATTGGGAAGTTTGGAAAGTATCTCAGGGCCTAGATCCATTCGATGGCAAGTCTAGTGATATAGGTTGTAAATAACTTAAGGTTTTGCAGCCTTTAGGAAAAGATTCAGTTTTAGGGGCTAGTAATATTAGATTGAGCTCTAATTTGGATGGTTGACTTAGAGACCTACCTAAACAAAATGAAATTGATAGACCCAAAATTAGAGGTCATTAGGCTGAGTTCCATGGGATTTAAAAATTCTCCTAGAAAGGGTTTCAAGATCTTAGCCCTTAGCCCTTGGAATTGGTTTGAAACTTTTGAATTGGATTGGGTTTTGGATTTAGATTATTAGGGGTGTCTTGTCCATATCACTGACAATCAAATAGATGATTGTTGATGATTGGATGGAATTTGGAAGTTGATTGAATGTTTATTGGTGAATGATCCCAGAAATAGATTAGAAGGTGGGATTGAATTTGATTAAGGTTGATTTGGGCTTTTTCAAGGACCTATATGATTAGGGAGTAGAGACTTACCAATCACTGGGTCACGAAAAAGAAACCCAAATGGGTGTTAGTGACCTCATACAGAAATGAGGTCAATAAATGGACCCCCAATATATGTAGTAGAATGAAGTTTTAGTGCATATATTTATGTTGACCGAATGGAAAGATGTAATTGAAGGTTTCGATTCTAAGAATGGGAGGGATAAATCTTATAGATTCAAATTTGAGTGGATACTAGAGTGGTGCCACAAAGGGCATTATCCACCACTAGTAGGTGATCATGTGGTGGGGTCGAAACATTCCCAACACAGAAGACCGGGTTAAATTATCTTATGATGGGGTTGAAATATGCCCAACATTGAGGATCAAATGATCATATGATGGGGTTGAGATATGCCCATCATAGAGGATCAGATTGAATGGTCTTGTGTTGGGGTAGAAACATGCCCAACACAGAGGATCAAATGATCATATAATGGGGTCGAGATATGCCCATCACAGATGATTGAGTTGAATGGTCTTGTGGTGGGGTCGAAACATGCCCAACACAAAGGATCGGGTATATTGACCTTGTGGTGGTGTCAAAATATGCCCAACACAGAGGGTCGAAGGATCATATGATGGAGTCGAGATATGCCCATCATAGAGGATTGGGTTGAATAACCTTGTGGTAGGGTAGAAATATGCCCAACATAGAGGGTCAAATGATTATATAAAGGGGTCGAGATATGCCCATCATAGAGGATCAAGTTTAATGGTCTTATGGTGGGGTCAAAATATGCCCAACATAGAGGATCAGGTTGAATGGTCTTGTGGTGGGGTCAAAACATGCCCAATAAAGAGGACCGAATGCTCATATGATGGGCTCGAGATATGCCCATCATAGAGGATCAGGTTAAAGTGGATCTAGGATGGTGCTACATAGTGCGTACTCCATCATTAGTGGGTTTAATCCTAAAGGAAGGAAGGACCTAACCTTAAGGAGAAGAGGACAAGAGTCGAGTAATTAATTTTGGGATGATTTATTCTTTCTCCCTTTTTTTCGAAAGTTTTTAGTACAGGGATAAAACTGAGTAAACTTGAGTCAAAACTCAAAAATAGAATTTTATTGATTGAAAATTTGAGCTACATCAAGCATAGTACTTCTTAAGGAAACACCCATTGATATAGCTTTCCCTTACAATCCACTAGCTGATAAGAGCCTCCTTTGTAGATAGTCTCTACAACGAAGGGTCCTGTCCAAGTTTGTTCAAACTTCCCACCGATCTTCCGATGAGCTAAGATAGGGGTCCAAAGAACCAAGACAAAGTCTCCTACTTGAAAGGTTCTAGGTCGTACTAACTCATTATGAGCTTGTACAATTCATGCCTTATATAACTCTAGACTTTGTTGAGCTTGGAGACGTTGCTCTTCAAGGCCTTCGAGTTCTTCTAATATGAGTTTTGCATTTTGTTCAATCATGATTTGATTTTGGACTGCAATTCTGAGCGAAGGAATTTGTGCCTCCAAGGGAAGTACGGCCTTAGACCCATACGCTAGTGCAAACGGAGTGATTGGGTCGGGGTTCTAAAAGTGGTCTGATAGGCCCACAAAGCTTCCACCAGCCGCTCATCCCATTGTCATTTATTATCATTGAGAATCTTTTTGATAATCTACACCGAAGTCTTATTGAAGGCCTCAACCAACCCTTTAGTCATGGGGTAATAGATTATTGAGTATCTCCAATCAATGTATGATGTCTTACAAAACTATTGATCTTTGTAGACTTAAATGAGGATCCATTATCAAATATTATTTTGCGAGGTACGTTGAAGTGATACATGATATGATCATGAAAGAAATTTAAAATATGGTGGGATGTTACATTACGTATTGGAATTGCTTTCACCCACTTTGAAAAGTAATTAGTCGCAACTGATATGAAGCAATGAACCCTCGAAGGATGGTCAATCGACTCGATAACATCCTTTTCAACTTTTGTCGGGCCACAAAGCTATCGTGGGGTGCAACACATTAGGTGGCTGATGTAAAACTACACCATGAATTTGGCATTGATGACAATGTTTTGCAATATTCATGCAATCGTGAATCATTGTTGGCCAATAGTATCCAAGTCTTTTGATTCTCAACTTCATGTTTTGACCCAATTGGTGAGCACCACATAGTCTAGAATAGACTTCATTAAAGATCTTCAAGTCTTCTTATTTATAAAGGCAATATAGCCACATCTGATTGAACGACTGACATTACAATGTATTGTTGACTAGTTCATATAATAGGGCATGATTCTTAGCTTTGTTAGTGAGGGATTTATCCTGAGGAAGTTTTCCTTCTTAGAGATAGTCGACTAATAGTTGTCTTCAATTGCCTTCTTCATCGGTTGTCAAAGAGACTAAAAGAATCTGAGGAGATTGCTTGGCGATGTGCTCCAATTGTATAGGGGAAAGGGCCTTATGACCTTTAATCTCTATAGGGATGGAGTCTTCTTCTTGGAATGCAAATTCCTTTGCATGCTTTGCTAAGGCATCTGCCGCAGAATTGCTTCCACGGAGAATCCTATATAAAGTTATGATAGGGATCTGCTCAAGCAAGTGAGTGGTGTATTGGTGATATTTTAGGAGATTAGGATTCAAAATCATATAGGTTCCTGCAACCTGATTGATTACTAGTTAAGAAGCTCCAAAGATCTTAATCTCTTTAATCTCCATTAAGAGTGCTAGTTCCAAATTGGTTATCAAAGCTCCATAATCAGCTTCATTGTTTGTGTAAGGCTCTGATAAGTGGTAGAAAAAATGCATCATTCCCTTTTTTGATGTTATAAAAATTAGGACAATTCCAATTTTTCTAGGGATCATAGATTTTTGGGTCGTGCCCCATCGAGATGATGTCGTACCATCAAAATATAGTTCCCAAACATATTCTTTGGATTCCCTTAAACTCATTATTTGTTCGTTAGGTAAATCATTATTCAAAAGAGAATCTATCGGCAGCGGGTGCGCCACAAGGAAGTCAGCAACGACATATCCTTTCATAGCACACAGCGGAATGAAAGTAATCTTAAATTGGAGTAAGATCATAGACCACTGAGTCAAACATCTTGATAATGTAGGTCGAGTCATAAGATATTATAAAGAGTTAACTCTGGAAATTAGATTTATCGAATGAGAAAGCACATAATGCCTTAGCTTTTGGGCTGCAAAAACCAAAGTAAGATAATGTTTCTCGATCGAAGGGTATCAAATTTCAATAGGTAGGCTAAGGTAATAGAGAGCATTCTCTTTTCCCTCATCATTGACTTGAGCTAATAGGGCACCTAAGGAATCATCTAGGGTCATAGTGTAGCGGATCAAATGTTTTCTAAGAATAGGGGCCACTAGAACTGGCAGATTAGAAAGATATTGCTTAATGTTATCAAAGACATTCTAGCACTTCTCATCCCATATGATTTTAATATCCTTTTTTGCTAGGATGGAAAAGGGTTGACATCTCCTGGAGAGGTTGGAGATAAACTTTCTTATATATGCCAACCTATCTTGAAGAGACCTTAATTAAGTAATGCTCCAAGGGGGTGGCATATCTAGGATGACTTCAATTTGGTGGGATCAATCTCGATTCTATGTTGCCTCACTACGAATCCTAAGAATTTTCCTGAAGTGATGCCAAAGGAGTACTTTAAAGGGTTCATTTTTAAGTCGTGGCAGTGCAATCACTTGAAAACAACTCCTAAGTCATATAGGTGAGCCTCTTTAACCTTGTTCTTGACAACTAAATCATCGATGTAGAACTCGACTTGATTACATATTAAGTTGTTAAAGATGTGGGTCATGGCCCATTGGTTGGTTGCACCAGCATTTTTAAGGCCAAAAGGGCATCACCTTATAACAAAAGATTCCTATGGGAGTTCTGAATGTAGTATTTCTCTCATGTTCTAGGGTCATCTTGATGTTATTATAACTGGATAAGCCATCCATAAAGGAGGAAATAGCATGCGAAGAGGCAATATCCACCATGAGTTCAGGTATAGACAAAGGAAATTTATCCTTAGGACATGCCTTATTCAGATCTCTATAGTCAACACAAATCTGAATTTGATCATTTTTCTTTCAAACTGATATGATGCTAGCCACCCAAGTGGAATATTATTCCTCTCGAATAAACCCGGCCATGACTAACTTCTTAATTTCAAAAATAACTTATTTCTTGATCTCTAATTGCATGCATCAAGGAGCTTATTTAATATGAATGGCATCGACCTAGCATTTTATCCCATGTCCATGCGAAGCAATCCCTAAAGTCATATATAAGCTGAATTAGATCCTGAGACTCATCCTCGCTCAATAGGGTACTAATAAAAGTAGGGCGAGGGTCATCATTGGTTCCTAGGTTGTTTTCCTTAACTCATCAACTACCGACTTAATTTCTTCCTCAAATTTAGGGGGTGCATCCCAAACTTGAAGTTCATCGGGATCATCTAAAGTCTCCAAATAGAGTTCATCGAGGGGACCGATGACATCAGTAGGGATATTATAAGATTCAAGATTGTAAGTTATCATTAAATAGTATTTATGATCATCAAATAAACTAATAGTACTAAAGCTAATGCCACTTGTTGGATTTTTCTTGATTTTTGTCTGTCAAATATTCTTCTTATATCTAGATTGACCCTTACTCCATCAATACAACACGGGGCCTTTAGAGAAAGAATTCTTTGCACATACAGGGAAGTAGCCAAAAGGTAATTCTATTAACTCATTAAAATCTGCCTCATCGAGGGTTATATCACCTTCATCCCTTGAGAAGGAGGAGACAGGAAAAAAATTTTGGAATTTAGGGGCAAGTTTAATCTCTAACCCTGCAATCCTGCCAGCCAACCGTGGGGTCATTAAAAGGGCCTCAATCATTCTATTGAGCTTTTCATATATGGTTAATTCAGGCTCGTCACTTATAGATTTTGAAACATAAATCTCAGGATCACTGTCTTGATCTAAAGTGAGATCAAACTTCGGAGGATTATTTATAGTTTGTTAGTTGAAAGGAATCGCAACACCCCGTCTTTCTGACCCCTTATCAAAACTTAATTCCGTATCAATGTATATGGGGATTGTTCTTCTTTCTATTGTAGCTCGGCCTCGACCAAGTGACCTTAAAGCCATCCTCCCACCTCTTTGAGGAAACATGTTTGGAAGCCTAAGGATAATGATATTGAGGTCATCTTCATTGCCTGATTCTATCATTTCTTGATTTTTATCCTCTTCTTTTTTCTTTTTTCTTTTTTTACTTTGGTTGGAACCTTGTCTACCCATTTTCTTCTCAATTTTGATCTCAACTTTAGAAAGGGATGAGGACCCTTTCGTTATGAAATATGGAACATCCTTATAGATCCTAATTTCTTGAATTGAGAATGGTTGCAAATCACCCTTAATCACATGTTCAATGTCATCTCATTGGTGCTTGACTCATTATTGTAGGGTAGATAGAATCATTTTATATTCATGAATCCAGGGCCTACCTAGGAGTGCATTAAAGGATGTTGCTGAATCAATTATATAAAATTTTACTTCAATTTTTAACTCTCCTGTTTCTAGAAAGAAAGGTGATTGAACCTAAAGCCCTTTTTCCCTTTCATTAAACTTGCAAAGTACCAACTTGTCAGTTGAGAGGTTTCTAGAATCAACTTTAAGGTTTACGAGGTCTTTATATTCATTATGTTTACTGATGCACTTAGAATGTTAAGACGCTAAATTATAAATAAATAAAAAAATGTTGACTGATGCACTCAGATTAACAAGAACTCTTGATAACTTAAAATTGCCCACATCTACGGTAATATAGAGCGGGTGATTGTGGTCGGTAGTTCCCAGAAGTAGATCCTCATCTAAAAATATCACTTTGGGGATTTCTTTGAAGTAGATTGCCTCCCCCATTGAAGTCGAAGCTAGTTGAGCTAAGCAAATCTCAGGATCTAGAAGTACCTTGATTAAATATTCCCTTATTTCTTTGGAGAGGAGGGCATCATAGATGCTTGGTTTGGCTGGAAACTTCCTAAGATGGGATAAAATATTGTAATTAACCTTAGGAATAATATATTTGAAGTTCGGCAAAATTAAAGGAAAATTGGATTGTTGAGGAAAATTTGGATTTAGATCTTAGGAGACAACTTGTCTACCTTTATCATGAAGTTGCACTTGCTCGATATCTTTGGGAGGCCAAACTAAGACAGTGTCTACGCTCACCATAAGCATTGGATCGTTATTTTAGGGTTTAGGGAGTCAAAATCTGAAAAGTCTATCACGATAGAACTTCCCTAAAAATTGATTTGAGGGATGTCACTTTCTAATAAGGCTTCAAATTTGACATCTCCTTAAAAGGTCAATTCATGAAAGTCACATTGCTGAACATTTATATTGATCTCAATAGAATTTTGATTTTGAGAAGAATCATCAACTTGCATTTCAGACTTATGGTTAATCATCAAAATAGAGGAAGAAGTATGTTTTTTATTAATCTTTTGACCCTTTACCTTTGATAGGGCAGAGTAAAAGTCAAATAACAAGAGAGAGAAAAGAGTTTTTACACCACCATTCACCACTCAGATACATCTCTCATCTATACACTTCCTCTCTATAAAAATATCACTTTTTTTTCTTTTTCATGTAGTACAGTAGTTCCTACAACTACTAGAGAGGGAAGTCGCTTAACATCCTTCTGTGAAGCATCGTGGTCAACCTCCCAATTCGGGCCCTGGCTATCATAGTCAGTAGTTGAGAAATATAAAAAGACTTTGTTAATCAACTTTTTAAATGCCCGAGACAAAGCAATGTCCCAACCATCTTTAACGGACAAAGACTAAGATAGTTTTGATTGAAGCTTATTCCGGATCTACCAAAAATTCTTTAGGGATGATGATGTTACCTTGCCTGAAGTTCTTCTCTACCTAGTCTTTAAAAATAATGTAGTCTTCAATTGGATGACCCAATATGCAATGATATGGACAGAACTTGGGGACATCTTTCTTGTTTACCTCTTCTTGCCTTCTAGCTTCACGCAACTAAAAATCTATCTTTTTCCTAAGACTCCTAAAGATCTTCTATACTGACTTTCTCTTAAAGGTGTATGGTCTAGCCAACCTCTCTCTAATATAGGTCAAGCGAGACTTTTTAGGAGGCTAGGGAGTAATCTGAAATGGTTGCTTTTGAATCTACAGTGGTGGAGGACTACTAGGCTGACTGGCAACTGGCCTTTTTTCTTTATCAATTGTTGAGGTTGTGGCTTTCTTTTCAAAAGATTTTACCAGCGTATGACCCTTTTTTTAAGACTGATCCTTTAGAATGATCTCCACGGCATGTTGCTCTTGCAATTGAGGTTCACACTTCATCTATAAGGTTTGGGATGGTTTGGGCTCAACCCAGGCTAGGTCAGGCCATGGGTCAGATGTGGGTGGTATGTCAAGCTCTGGGTCACCCAAGGCGAGTGGTAATTGAGTTTGAATTTCCATGAAATGCGACATGGCCCGAGTCAGTGTGGTTTTGACCACTTTGGGCTAGCCTAGAGGTTGACACAAGTCAACCCAAAGGCTGGGCTAACTAGGGTAGGTGTGTTGGACCTAGGGCCACCTAGTGGAAGTATTGGCTAGGTTCAATTTGGCTTAAAATAGAAGTTGGATCAATCCCAAGTGATTTTGGCCACTTTGGGTTAGCCTAACTCCTAGTCCAAGTTGACCCAATGGCTGGGTTGACTAAAGAAGGTGTATTGGTCCAAGGGAGACCTAATACCACCATAGGTTTGATCCAATTTGGATTTGACTAGGGAATGGCTCAAGGTAGATCTCTCTTTGGGTAATTGAGTCAAGCCAAATGGCTAAACCAAGTGGGCCCAAAGCTTGGGTCCTCAAGGGGGGCTCTTGAGGACCCAATGGGTCACCCCATGGGTCTAAATGAGGTTGGGAAGGTCTTGGTCAAAGGATTTGAATGAATGGAGGTGTATGGAAGATTTGGTCAAACTTGGTTGACTTGGTCAACAAAGTTGACCTAGGGTTAAGAGTTCTCTATTGAGTTCAAATTGATCATATGAACTCAATGGGTGTGGTTGCAAGCTAAGAGAAAGGCATTTGGTTGGAAATGGGTATTCAAACCCCTGAAGGATCACCTTGGTCAACCATGGTTAAAATAGTCAACCAGTTCAAGAATAAGTGTAGGTTTGGGTCAAATGTGTTCCTAATGGTGTTTATGATTCATTGAGATGGATTTTGAGGATTGAAATGAGAAGGTTGAATTGAACTTGGGGGAAAAGACCAAAAACCCCTTTAAAAGGTACTTTAGTCATTTTGACTATGGTGAATTCTGGGTCAAATTGGGCTAAGTAAAGTATAGATCACTGATTAGTGAGTCCTAATGGAGGTCATGGGTATAATAGGGAGGTTTGGAAAGTATCCCAGGGCCTAGATCCATTGGATGGCAAGTCCAGTGGCATAGGTAGTAAATAACTAAAGGTTTTGTAGCCTTTGGGAAAAGATTTAGTTTCAGGGGCTATGAATGTTGGATTGAGCTCAAATTTGGATGGTTGATTTTAGAGACATGCCTAAACAAAATGAAATTGATAGACCCCAAATTAGAGGTCATTAGGCTCGGTTCCATGGGATTTGAAAATTCTCCTGGAAAGGGTTTTAGGACCTTAGTCCTTAGCCCTTGGAATTGGTTTGAAACATTGGAATTGGATTAGGTTTTGGATTTAAATTATTAGGGGTGTCTTATCCATATCTCTAACAATCAAAGATATGATTATTGATGATTGAAAGGGATTTGTAAGTTGATTGAATGTTGATTGAGAATTGATTGAATGTTTATTGGTGGTTAATCCAAGAATTAGATTAGAAGGTGGGATTGAGTTTGATTAAGGTTGATTTGGGCCTTATTCATGACCTATATGATTATGGAGTAGAAACTTCCCAATCACTAGGTCACCAAAAAGAAACCCAAGTGGGTCTTAGTCTCCTCATATAGAAATGAGGTCAACATGGCTAAGAAAAGTCTTCCTAAAATGAGAGGTATTTTCTTGTCTTCTTCTCTATCAAGCACAATAAAATCAACAGGAAATATAAATTTATCAAACTTAATAAAAATATTTTTTATTACCCCTCTAGGATAAGTGAAAGATCTATCATCTAACTAAAGAGTGATAGAAGTTGGTTCAACCTCTCCTATGTATAATCTTTTAAATATCGAAAGGGACATTAGATTGATGCTTGATCCTAGGTCACATAAAGATCTCCCACAAAATTTATCACCAATAGTTAAGGGAATGGTGGAACTACAAGAATATTTAACTTTTATAGGAAGTTCCTTTTAAGTTATAACACTACACTTTTTCAGTTAATGTTATTATTTCAAATTCTCCTAACTTCCTTTTCTTTTTCAAAATATCTTTCATGAAATTTACATAGGTGAACATATGCTCTAAAATTTTAGAGAAGAGTGTGTTGATGGTTAATTTCTTAAATACCCCTAAAACCTTAGAGAATTATTTATCAAGATTTTGTTTGATCAACCTCAGAGGGAAGGTGATGGTGATCTCTACAACATTATTAATTAGTTTTTCAGGTTCTTTGATAGGGTCAAGTTATTCAATAAGAGGTTCATTTTCTAAAGGTTCTCGTTCACCATTATCCTTCTGAGATAAATATCTATCTTTATAAGGGTCTCCCAAACCTCCACCACTCCTAAGTTAAACATTATTACATTAGTCTTCTAATTTATTATTATTATTATTAGTTAACCTAACAAGGTGTCTTATATGATTTTTTTTTAAGGGTAGTAGATTGATATTGCAAGTGAATTCCTAATTACATAATAATATCTTCCAATGGTATCTTCTCATTCTCAACATAATCGCTTTGTTCAAAACTAAAGGGGTGAAGCTGCAGCACTGCACGATACAATGCTACAATGTTCATATGTCTAGGATCACCAACAAAATTAGGATAATTATTATATTTATGGGGTCTGAATTTGACTATGATACATCTAATTTCCTTGAAATAGCAGCCACCTGAGAAGTTAGAATTGATAAAGCATCAGACTCATAGACTCGATCCACTCTCTTAGGATTCATCCTATCAACAGGCCATTGAAATTTATTTGTAGCTACTTTCTCTATTAATTCATAAACTTTCTCAAATGCCTTAGACATCAAAGATCCTTCAACTATAGCATCTATGATTGACCTAAGAGACCCTATTAATGCATTATATAAGGTCTGGATAACATACCAATTAGGAAAGGCATGGTGAGGGCATTTCCTAAATATTTTTTTAAATCTCTCCCAACTTTTATAAATTGATTATCCTTCAAACTAGGCAGAGGAAGTGATGTTATTTCTAAGTTTAACAGTTTTTGAAGGTGGAAAATACTTAGCTAAGAATTTGCATGTCAACTAATTCCAAGTGGTTATAGAGCTTAGGGGAAAAGAATTCAACCATATATTAGCCTTATCTTTTAAAGAAATTGGAAATAATTTAAGTCTAATGGAATCATCACTGATACCATTATACTTAAATGCTATACAAATTTTCAAAAAACTAGCTAAATGTAAATTGTGATCTTAAACAAGAGTTCCCCCAATATGAGAATTTTGAACCATTTGAATGATTTTTGGTTTCAGTTCAAAATTAATGGCCTGGATAATATGACTATTGATACTCTTACGGATTTGTTCAATTGTAGGATTAGATACTCCATAAGTGGTCTAGCATGTTCCTGATCTTCTACTGGTTCAAAAATTTTTATAATCTTTTTATTTTTAAAATTTTGTAATGGTCCTTCCTATTTATGGGCTCCATGCTAGATCTACCATGCATACAACAAAGTTAAAACAAAACCATAAACTAAACAATCAAACAATATACTTTTTTTAGTTTTTTCTTTTTAATTTTATCATACATAATAAAAATACATGATACAAGTAGGTCTAAATATGCATTTGTTTCAACAAAATAGCTTAAATTACAATATGTGTGTTACTTCCCCGACAATTACACCAAAAACTTGATAACTCGTGATGGCCTTTCTTAGGCTTATGGTGAGATAATATGAAACTCGCAACTTTTGAAATATGCTTAGGTTTTAGTTGATATAAAATTTAAAAAAAAAATAGCCAACTGATGTATGCAAGTATATGTATCGAATTAAATAATAAAATAATATAATAGAGTGTCAAACCCACAAGGAAGTGTTTTTCTAAATTTCAATAAAATTACTACTGCTTACTTTAATTACATAACTTTATCCTACGAAAATGAGAATTGATGCTTTTGAGTTCTTATGACTAAATGAAAATATAAGTAACAAGAGTTGATAATTATGAGATAAGGTATTTTGGATTGATGGATGTAAATTACAATTTTTTCTAATGAGACTCTTAATTTTAGATGTGCATTAGAGCATGTGCATCTCTACATCTCTATCGATCTTGTAGAGGTAAAAACAAAGATTAATAACCTTCCTATAATTTTTCTATATGTATAGAACTTGGAATATTCAAACAATCTTTGTCTAGGCATGTCAATATTCTTAATTATTCTAGCATTCTTCTATTGAGGCCATATATCACATTAGATTTTAAGTACACATATGGTCAATATATGCATTAAATGAAGAACGGGACATATTAAAAATATTAATACTTTCATTGAAGCACAAGAGTCTACATTAGTACTTAATATATTTTTTACATCATCAACCAAAAATAAGAGGATTAGCTAGACATGGAAGGAAAAACAAGCAAACTAATATTCATTTTATTCATAGAAGAATAAAGTATGAGAGAAGTAGTAAGAAGTTTATCACCTGAAAGGTTCTCATGATCTTCTCCACACACCTTTACAACTTATAGAGTTTCTTATACAAACACAGGCTAAGATCTCAAAAAAAAAAATCTTGCACTTCCCTAGCCTCCCTTAGACTTTACTCTAAGAGGACACTAAAGAAACTCACTGAAAAATAAAAAATTTTCACTCAAGTGACTGAATTCCTCCAACAAAAGAACTAAAAACTATTTATAACAAGTACAAGATCAGGTTCAAGTGTCACTGCGTTGGATAATGTGGCACTGAAGCGGTGAAAAATGAACTAGCGCCTCAGTGTTGTGATGTTGGCTCCACTGTGGCATTGGATGATGCAACATAGTTACTACAAGAATCAGTGCTTTTCTCCACTAAATTGGCGCATCTCTTAAAAGTAATAATTGCTTCACTGTGACACCATACAAAATAAGTGATGCGACGCTTGAAATGTAGTTCCAACACTATGACATTTGAGATGTTGCTGCTCCTGTGCGGATTTTCGCTAGACACCCAATGTTGCGGAGCTAGTTTTGGGTGCAACAATGTTGTAATACGCTACGGTGCTAGCATTTGTGATGCCACGAGGCTTGTAAACATGGAAGGTAGGTAGCCCCACATTGAAATTGACGCCCAAGCATTGATCGAGCGGGAGGTGTGGCGTTATACTTGATGTTGTTGTGGCGCCGTCCAACACTTGTAATTTTTATTTTTTCTTTACAAGCACAACTAAAATAACATATTTTTATTGAATTTTAAATAACTAAAATAGTACACTTATCAATTAGTCGAGTGCTTACCTTTTAGGAATTAAGTTTCTCCAAATCATCAATGTGTTAGTTTTCTGACATGAAGTTGATAAAAAATAATTATTCAGTTTTTATATTCTATTTATTTTAATTTGTACTTCTTCCTTTTATATATAAGAAAAGATTTTTTTTTGTAAGGAATGAGTTCAATTGGTCTTTTGCGTTTGAGTCTAATGAGTTTTCAGCCACAGAGTGACCAATGGCGATTAACTAGTGTTCACCCTCTTAGTGATTCTTAGTGATGAGCAAAACTTATTTCTTCCAATGATAAATTTAGGACTCATATATTATTATTATTATATTAACAAGTTAAAAGCTTGTGATGAAATAAAAACAAACTTCAAGCACTAGTCCTCTTACTTGAATTGACCAAACGAAAATTTACATGGTGCAAAGAAGAGCTAGTGTTTGCTTATTCCACCAAACTAAAAGGAAAATTTTTAGGATATAAATCATTTTTTCTTACTTAAATGAAAGTTCATTATTAAATTGTCCACTATAGATTGCTTGAGGCATAGTAGTTGTCATCAGATATTCTATTTCCTCTGTTCTCATTGAGACGCTCAATTGTAAAACTTTGTGCTCAGCTCCTAACTTGCAAATTTGCTATTTGATGTAAGTGCACAACTTGGTTCCATAGGCTTCTTCGGATGCCCAGGGTGATGGAAAATGCAAAACTAAGGCTATGTTTGAGACTTTAAACTGTTCTGCTTTTAAGACAGAAACTACAATTGCCATTTAACTATTTAAGTTTTTTGCTGATTGTTCATTGCTTTTAACAATTTCTGTAGTATTTTTTGGAGTTTAATATTTCTCAATTAAATCCATCAGTTCCTGCATAAAAAAACTCTCCCAGGTACAGTGTGAGTAGTCCTACAAGGTATTCCTTTCTATTGCTTCACATACGTATAAAGCTGAAACTGCACAGTAATTAATTTGGATCTTCATTTACTTGGACATACTTCTCAGTTATCAGGTATCCAGATCTAACCTGATTTATTTTTTTGCCCTATTTTTTAGCTGTTGTAAAGCACACTGATCATATTGTCTGACTAAATTTGTCTTGAAAACTATAACTCTTTGGCAGCAGGATATAATTTATGATCTAAATTCATATAGAAATAAGCAGAACTAAATAAGTTAGGTTCTACTAATTTATTCTACAGATTTTGGCTTCATTTGAAATGGCTTTTTTATTACTTCTTAAAGTAGCTTTTTGGTACAAAAATTAAAAAATTTTTATTAAAAAACTACAAGCAGTAAGAAAACCGTCTCAAACAAAGCCTTCAAAGCTATGTTGCACCTAGTATTTTTTGGAGTTTAATATTTCTCAATTAAATCCATCAGTTCCTGCATAAAAAAACTCTCCCAGGTACAGTGTGAGTAGTCCTACAAGGTATTCCTTTCTATTGCTTCACATACGTATAAAGCTGAAACTGCACAGTAATTAATTTGGATCTTCATTTACTTGGACATACTTCTCAGTTATCAGGTATCCAGATCTAACCTGATTTATTTTTTTGCCCTATTTTTTAGCTGTTGTAAAGCACACTGATCATATTGTCTGACTAAATTTGTCTTGGAAACTAAACTCTTTGGCAGCAGGATATAATTTATGATCTGAATTCATATAGAAATAAGCAGAACTAAATAAGTTAGGTTCTACTAATTTATTCTAAAGATTTTGGCTTCATTTGGAATGGCTTTTTTATTACTTCTTAAAGTAGTTTTTTGGTACAAAAATTAAATTTTTTTTATTAAAATACTGCTTTAAGAAGAAGCGGTTAGAAAACCGTCTCAAACAAAGCCTTCAAAGTTATGAGAACTGTTGTTTTCGAATGCAGAAGTAAAATTATGTGTATTAACTCCTCCGAAAACACTCTTTTATGGACAGATCAATAAATTCTTTTGAAATTTTAACCTGCATTAATTTCTTCTGTATTTAAAGGTCTGAAAATTGGATATTGAACTGATTCTCTTGTCACCATTTCCTCGTCTTCGAACTTACAAGCACAGCTGAATAAGCTAATAAGCTCTGTCAATTTTTTAGCTGTCATTGATTTTCTCTTCTTTACAGTCACAGGTACATTCTGAAGAACTGTGTATCACCAATACAAAGGAGACTCTTCTGTCTGAGCACAAAAGGCCAGCCATAAGGAGAATTATTTCCCATTACAAATATATTACTTGATATAATCTATTTTTATTATTAAAGATACTTTTATTTATTATTTTATAAATATAAACATATATAATAATCAAGATATTATTAAATTTAATAATAATAATTATAATTCTTTCTATACAAGCAAGGGAAAGGATTACAAGTTATTTTGTCTGCATTTCATGCTTGAAGTGATAGGCACGATCATTGCTTTTGTGGACTGCTGTAGATATCTTCATGGATTATGATTTTGTGAACTAAGTATAGATGTGCGGATTTTTGCAAATAAATCATCATCTCTATTGGCAAGTTTCAAAAAATAATTGTCGCAACATTATACGAACATCCAACACACATATCAAAAAATGAATTATAGGAGATATTAGAGTTTTTATATGAAAATCCAAAAAAGAGAAAACCATGGAGTCCTCGAGTTGATTCCACGAAAGTACATTATTAATTATAAATGATGTCATTTCTCATAATTGGGAAGGGAAATGATACAATATAATAGATATAAACTATATAGAACTGTCGTGATGGAAATTGGAAGAGCATCATAGCATAGGAGCTTATCTTCAGAGTTTGTTTGTTGTATTTTTGATCATGCTCATTTGAGGAGAAAAAACTAGATGCCATAAAGTCCAATGTAAAACTTATGATCTATTTGGAATGGCTACAATGTTTTGTAAAGGTGATTATAAAGTTGTTATGAGGAAGATAATTATATATACACACCCATGATTGCTTGTGCAAGGACTCTCTCGCGGTATCTTACATGTTACGTTCAGGTCACATGTAAAGAGAATTCTCTCTTCTTTTAGGACAGCCTGTTCGAAGGACTTGCTTAAGAGCTAGGAATGAACTTATCACTAGAGCATAGTAGACCACCTTCGACCACATCCTCCTAGCAGCTGCCCTACTCGGTGAGGACAGCCACATAAGTTCCTCTCTCAATCAGACAAGTCTTTATTCATCTCATTCAAAGTCAAGTCCTCTATGTCAGACCTATCAAAGTCAAGCTAAAGGCACACGTCTCATCCATATGACAAACTTTATAATTGAATCGTCACCAAGCTTAGAGATCTATGTCAAGTCATTACTCACCCCCTCTCGCTCCAACGGGGTGACATGAGACCAGCTTCCTACCCAATGCCAATTCAATCTCTAGATTCCCATGAGTTCACCTTACTTGTATCCTCTCTCACAAGATCGCAACACCACTCGACACAACCGGTCAAGCTATATCAAAAACGTATAGTATAAATCTTCTATTTTGTACATATTCTATTGTACCTGTCCAAGCCCTATAAATAGGTGGAGGACGAACAAAAAAATACAGAGAAATACATAGAGAGATGTTGTGCCAGTTTTTCCTTTTCTAGCTTGAGCTTTGCAGGATAGAGCCATCACTCCACTTATTCTTGCCTTTCTGACTGAGATAATAAAGATTCAATTTAAAACCAACTTATACTCTCTTACTACCTCTCTCTCCCTCTTTCTCTCTGAACTAACAACACAATAGGTGACCACAACCTACAACTGCAATCAATGCACAATAGTAGAAAATAAGATGCATGTGGCCATTCAATCAAGATCGTGCAAACATATAACTGTAAGATCATGTTGGAGTCAATATAAGTAATATCAATTTATATGAGCAATTAAAATCATTAAAAGCTATATAATTCATATCTAATGATTTTAAGCCATATAAAGCACAAATATGTTATGTCATTCCTATACTCATATAAAGTACAACACAATAGTTCTATTATAAATCTATGCATATTAATAAATTATACTATAGTTCATTTTATTTGCTATTTCATGTCTATCGAACTATCAGTATGCATATCATATCTATCAAGTATTTTATATATGTTCTATGCATATCATACAATATCAAGTCATGTATATAATGTACTATATCTTATATAAATGCAATATTTTATATACATATCACATATCACATGTCCTTGTATCAATCTTATCAATCATATCAGTCTTGTCTCTTTTTTATGTATAATGTACATATTATATTATATTATATCACTTATACTATTTATATTGTATGTTGATGTTATAGGCATAAGATATGAAATTTGGAAACCTATGACATTTTTTATGTATTAAGTTTTGTCAGCCAACCCTAGAGACATAAGTCTCATATCACATATCACAAGTCTGGTGACTTTCATGTAAGAAGTTATCACATTATGCTCGTCGGTATATCACTTCATATTAGTCAATATCTTCATACCTTTTTTTTCATATCATATATATCAAGTATCTTATATATCTTCTATGCATATCATACAATATCAAGTCATGTATATCATGTACTATATTTTATATAAATGCAATATTTTATATACATATCACATATTTCATTTGCATCACATGTCCTTGTATCAATCTTATCAATCATATCAGTCTTGTCTCTTTTTTTTTGTATAATGTACATATCATATAATATTATATCACTTATACTATTTATATTGTATGTTGATGTTATATGCATAAGATATGAAATTTGGCAACCTATGATATTTTTTATGTATTCAGTTTTGTCAGCCATCCCTAGAGACATAAGTCTCATATCACATATCACAAGTCTGGTGACTTTAATGTAAGAAGTTATCACATTCTGCCCGTCGGTATATCACTTCATATTAGTCAATATCTTCATACCTTTTTTTTCATATCATTTAGGATTAAACCACGAATCTCATTTAAGGGAAAGCCCTCGGCCAAACCTCCTATATAGGATAACATATCTCTAGTCAACCTAAATTAGTCAATTTTTTTTTCCAACCTTTCTTGCTTTAATACATATTTCACATTATATAAAGCATAATAATAAAAATTATATACACCCAATACAATTATCATTATACTCATCAGCATGTCTATAATATGATAAAAATATATATTTGAATAAATAAATAATAAATGTATGCATATCATGTATTTCATGTCTAGGTACATTATACCAACTTATGATAATTTTGTACTTAGTATTTATTGACTCATTTCAAATAGAATGACATATTAATAAAATCACCTAATAATATTTTGATACAAACTAGTCAAAATATTTTCGGTAATGATATCTACTATATATTAAAATTTACACTGTGGAAAATCACCGACATAAGAGATTTATATTTTTATCAATTTTAGGAGAGAGAAAATAAATAAATCTAAAAATCACTAAAAAGATAAGTAGTATAAAGGTTACCTACCATGATGAATATACGTTTTATAACTGGAGTTACAAACCATACTATCTTGAACTAGCTTTCTCTCTCTCCTCTTTCTCTCTCTCTATCCTTCTCTCTTTTCTTTCTCTTCTCTCTTTTCTTTCTCTCCGCTTCTCCCTCTTCTCTCACCTTGCTAATGAAGGAAAGGGCGGCTGGGGTGGCAGGAGGGGAGCAGTGATGAGGGTTTTAACAATTAGATTTATATATTATTATTTTAAAAATAAACTTTTAAACCTAACATTGGAGTGCTCTAGACCCAACACCATAGCGCTCCCTCAAATTCCAAAAAATCTAAGATCATGACGCCATAACGCCCTAAGCCCAATGCCATAATGCTCACTTGGCTAATTTCCTAAAATTTAAGGAAATTAAATTCATGGCTATTATAGTGTATCCATTCGTGGATGACACTATATAGTTTGTTGTTTTTCTCTGACACAATAAGATATGCTCCTCTAGAAAACTTGTTTAGATACAATTTTCATGAAGGAGAAAGAGGAGGAAGAAGAATGGATTGATGATTAGGCATAGGTGCAATGAAGACATTGCCGACCACTAATTAGATACACACTTGTATCAGGGGTCATTCTCCATCGTAGAAGAAGCTAGGTGGTAATGATTTATAATGTAACCCTATTATGAGTATGCAACTCCCATATATGTTTTCAAATGAAATATAACTAAAAAATTTTCATTCTTTTTTATGTATCAAATACAAATTATTAGGGTTTTAATACTTAGGTTTATATATATATATATATATATATATATATATATATGTATGTATGTCTGTATATACACTACATTTTAAATTCAAAATCTTTATAAAACAAAGACTTCAATGTTGCAACAACAATTTCTTGCATCATTATGCTCTCAAGCCTTGCTCCACTATGCTACCAAAGCACTCTAGTTTAAATAAAAATTCAAGATTTCATTTTAAAATATTTTTAATATTTTGGGTTGTTACACATTCATGATAGGTATGCATATATATCATAGAAATGTTTGACCTCAAACTCAAGATCAAACTCATTGTATCAATTTTTTGTACATGTGAAATTATGGAGAAGTAGTGGAGGATAATTTCAATTTGGTGATATTATTCGGGTAAGGAAAATTCGGTGATAATATTCAAGCAAAACAATAAAATAATGACAATCAAGCAACAACTGTTGCTAAAGGTGGTTGTCGGCTTTGACTATCATATAAGGCTATGTAGTTTTTTAGATCTCTACACTCTATTCAAATCAAGTAAAAAAATATTCATATTAATAATAAGGGTTATTTATAGTTTTTATTGATGGAATTTTGATAAATTTTAGCCTAAATCTAATCTGCTAGGCTATAAGCATTAATTGCCTAAATAACCTTAAAATTGAGTGATCTTGGGTTCATTAGATTTCTCATGTTGAGACACTCGATTTAATTATAAGCAGGCAAGATTTGAAGTTCATGCATAGCAATCAAAACCTTCTCCAGGTCTATTGTAGTAAAACTATATATTTATTGTATTTTCTTTAACTTTAGCTTCTCATATAGCCTTACCTACCCTATAAATAAGGAGTTAAAGGAATATTTTAGCACATTATAATAATGATGATAGATTATGCCATTTTTTTATTCACGAAGAATAGTGGGGGTTTCATAGCTCATCCTTACTCAGCCAACTTATTCTCCTCTTCCGTTTGTCTTGTTTGGATAATTAGATTTGTTATTATAAGTGTCAATAAATGACCCGACTTGACAACTCAATCTAAGTATGTCTAAAAAAATTTGAGCTCGAGTTGAACTGATTATTATTTTAGTATGAAATCTTGAATTGAATACTTTTTAGTTAGGTTTGGTTTGACCTAAAATCACAAAATTAACCCAATTGTTATTTGAGTTCAGGTTAAAAGGGTTGGGTTTAGTTTAAACAAGTTATTTTCAAGTTAAATATGTCATATTTAGGTTAAACAAGTCATTCTAATCTTAAGAAAAATATAGGATCAAGTTAATAAATAGTTTAAATAGGCAACATGGGTTAGGCAAGCTCATGTCAAGCTCAGGTCAAGCATTTTGACCAGGATGATAATTGGGTTGAATTTGGGTCAAACATATTGGGGTCGAGTCAAACCCAAACCGACCCACCAACTCGACTTGACACCATTACTAGCTAGCAGGGTTTAGATGCACCCACATGCAATTTTGGATCGAACACAAGTGATTCTATTTGTAATAAAAAATATTTTATGTGTTGTAATAAATATAAAGGAATCAAACTAATTTAATCACATACTTAACCAAATATACATCAGTTATGGGTGCAGATGAGTCAAACCAAGCTCAAGTTACCACTAGTTTGAGCTTGAGTTGATTAATTATTTGAGTACAAGCTTGAGCTCGTATTCAATTCTGCGTGTTCGAGTCAGGTCACAAGCCGACTCGTTATTAAGAAAGGGAAAACGTAATTTTGACTAAGCTTTATTATAATAAAGCGGTAAAATTAATAAAGATTAGATGAGACAACATGAAGTTACTTAATATCAAGAAGTTAGAAATAGTTTTAAACTATTTTTAATGATTTTAAACTTAAACTCTTGAACTCTAATGTATTTTTATATTAATTTTCTTAGACAAGCCTTCTCTCATGCTAATAATTCAAGTTAATGCCAACTCTATTAGGAGGGAGAAGCTTATCAATGTGTTTCGTTTTAGGTGGAGAAAATGCAGAAGATGACGTAGAGAAGTTGTTGAAGGAGGCAAAAAAGCTTGTTTGTGATGAGTGACTATTAGATCCAATTTCGGTGTTGAGTATCGATTTTGTGTTAATTAATAAATTTCCCCACAATCCTTTAGTAGATTAGTTAGGGGTTCTAGATTATTTTATAGAAGCTCTTACTTTAAGTTGATGCGTCATAAAAAATCACCTTGATTAGGCATGAATCTCAATGCACATTTGAATTTAAAACTTTCAAAATTAAATTAGGGATCATCTAAACTCTGATTTCAACAAACTTATAGTCAAACTAAATGTCTCCATAATATGAATCCAACAACACCAAAAATAATTTAATTTGAGCCCAATTAGCCTAAATCGAATATCTCAAGTATAGTCGGAAACTTAGTAGTATTAATTGGATGACCAAATGATCCCCAAAAATTAGGGGTGTCAACTCAAGTCAGCGGGTAGGGTTCGGGTCAAACTCGACTTGACTCGGTCGTAAACATGTTGACATTAACCCGACCCGATTTTGTACACTAATTAGGCTAGTCAACTTGGACCTAACCCGTACAGGTTACCAAGTTGACCCGACCCATAAGATAGAGATTACACACACAGGGGAGCGGGTTCGCCGAATTTCCATATGGGATTCTGGTTTTCAGTGGAGCGGGTTCGACCGGCGGTAGGCGAGGCCAGGTTGGCCACTGGTCAAGCGACAACACGAAGGCTAGTGTGGGATCCGACAGCTCAGGCGGTGCCGGTGAGATCCTCGTGTGTGGGATTGACGTTGAGTAACTCGGCTTGTAGACCAGTGAAAAGGTGTTGGCGCATATAAAGCGTGCAGAGCCTACGGGTGGATGTGCGCAGACACACAGCAGTCATGCGGAGATGGCTTGCCAATCGACGAGGGCGGCTGGCCAGGCGATGACGCGACATCCAATCCAAATGTCTAATCCCTCTATTCCCTCCCATGCGAGAAAAATTAAAATGGGCAGAGGTGTAAGCAGGTCATCTCAGATCAATTTCGGGTTACTGGGTTGACCTGGACCTGACCCATTTTTTAAATGGGTAGAAAATTGAAACCCGAACCCGACCCTTTTGTTAAAAGGGTCGACCCTAACCCAGATTTTTTGAGTCGGATTGTTGGGTTGTGTCAATAATTGACACCCCTGCAAAAAATGGAATGCTTATAGTCAAATTGAGTGGATCAAAGAGAGGAATCCAAAGAGCATAAGAAAATTTGATTCTAATATCATTTAGGCACCTAAACACTAAATAAATGATCTATGATTAAGGGAATCAATATGGGCTGTCCAGTGGAGTGCTATAGATTTGGTCCGAATTTTCTATAAATTACTAAGCTCTCACTCCCTACATGAAGAGGATTTTTAGATGAAGATTGGAGAGAGATTTGAGGCTTGGAGAATCTTAGAGCTCCAACCATGAAACCCTACCAGTGAGCCCTTACTGGCCGATAGATGCCGCTAAACCTCTACTGGCCGAACATCAAAACTAGACTTTTATCAGCCAACTCTTGTGGAATCTCCCCTAATAACCACTGCTAAATCTCCGCCTAACCGCCACCACCCTTAGACTTATGCATGGACAACCACTATAAGACCTCTAGCAGAATGCCAGTAATCGAACCTCCACCTAAACCAACGGCCAGACCTCTGCCCGGCCAATGTTGTTGGACCTCCTCTTGGCTGCCATCTATACTGGAACTCCACTGGTGATCCCTACCACTGGACCTACACTTGACTGAGCATCGTTGGATCTCTGGCTGACAGCCATCAATCCTCTATTAGACTATCATAGGACCTTCACGTGATTTAATATAGCTCGACTTTCGCCCAATAGCCATCAAACCTCTGCCCGACTGCCATTGGTGTCAGACCTTCCCCTGGCTACCTGGCAAACATTGTTATTATGCTTTCACCAACCGATCGTAGCTTAATTACCATTATCAGACCTTTAATATTCAACCGAAAACCATCATCAAGGATGACCCATTTTTTGTAAATCATGCCTACATAGCGCAATCTTTTCACCTAAGCAAGGCACCATGATTTTTCTCTTTTCAGGCTTTTCATGTAAAAAACCTTTGGTGTCATTTAAGCTCTTTAAATTTTTATGTTTGTTTGTTGAATGTTCATGTAAAGCTTAGGCATAAAACTCTGACTCTATTACCTCGATTTTTCTAGGCCACAATAAAGTTATTTATTTGCAATTAATGAATGAATATCTACATAAATGTTTTGCTATCATTATTTTTGAAGATTTTTAATTTTTAATGCCATGTTGATTTTATGCTAATGGTTATACTCTTTATTTATTATTTATGTTAAGTTTATTTATATTACTTAAAAATCTCAATAAAAATTAGTAACTAATATTATTAATAATCGATCAAATATGATATATTCAAAAATTTTAATTAAAAAATAACTGAACCTTAATAATTAATATAAAATAATAAAAATATTAACTTAAAAATGATATTATTTTTAATTTAATAGCAAAAAAAGTATTGTATTAATTTATTATATTATTTTTTAAGTAATAATTAATTTGAATATTATTTAAGCTAATTATTATCATATGTAATAAAATTAAATATTTTAATTTTATTATCAATATTATTATTAATTTTTTATCTAGACTATCATATTTAAATATTGCATGAGAACTTAATCTTTATTATATCAAATAATATTTAAATTTAATCGCCTTAGAATTTACGAAATTTAAGTTTAAGGAACTTATTAAATCCTACTTGGAACCAAACAGACCCCAAGACCTCTTGTAAAATTTTTAGCAGATTTTGTTGAATATTGGCAAACATCGAATGAACCCTAATAACTACAAAACTGTAATTAAAAATCGCCCATAAAAAAAACTTATACCATATTTCATATATTATTTTGAATGCAATCAAATCGACCATTGCGCTCTACTCTCCCTTGTGATTCTGGGGCGATTTAGGGTTGCAGTTCGGAAGCTTGCGTTTCTCGATCCTCTAGCATCCTGGTTTGGACTATCGCTTATTGTTCATAATTGTTGGCTTTATTACTATTTCTTCACAATTTTCGTTTGAGTTTTCTTTCGGTTTTTGATTCGAGAGATGACGACTCTATCGTCATCTATCCCCCCGATAACTTCCTTACCTGATGGCCATTCTTGGTCCTTCAAGGATGTGGTTTCTGGATCGTCTTCTTCTGCTCCTAATCTTAACTTTGTGCACTCTTCTTTTAAGGGTTGCCCAGCTCTTTTGTTCGATGACTCGAATGTATCTCAGTTAGCCGCCCAATTTGTCCTTACTCTTGTTGGTAAATTCCTCTTGCGTCACCCTAATTTAGATGTTATCCAAAAAAATTTTGTTAGCCTGAAATTGTCCGGTGCGTTTCATGTCGGTTTGTTGGATTCTCGCCATATTGCAATCCAATTGACGAATGATCTTGACTATAGTCATATCTTCGTGCGAAGGTCCTACTATATTCAAGCGTGCCAAATGTGTCTTCTCAAATGGACGCCAAACTTTGATGTGAGGGAAGAATCGCCTATTGCACCGGTTTGGATTTCTTTCCCTAACTTAAGATTTTTTTTTTTAATTCACAAATTTTGTTTGGCCTTGCTTCAATTTTTGGAAGACCTTTAAAAACTGATTAAGCCACTGCTTCCATATCTCATCCCTCCGTAGCTCGCATTCTTGTGGAACTTGATGTTTCTAAGAATCACCTGGCTGAAGTTTGGTTAGGTTTTGAGCTAAATTGTTACTTTCAAAAAGTGGAATTTAAAAACCTGCCTATTTTTTGCTCTCACCGTAAAATGCATGGTCATGGATTTAATGAATGCTTTAGGTTACATCCCCACCTTTGCAAAGATAAAGCTATGTCCAAACAATCTCAACGAAAAGATGGTCCTCTTGTTGAGAATGATAATTTGCTTTCTGTTTAGATTGAAGGAAATAATTCTAACTTGGGTGATGTGCCTTTACCTTTGGTTGATGCTTCTTTACCATTACTGAATGACCCTACCCCTCTCCTAAAGTCACCTACCCTATTGGACCTGTCCACTCTGGAGGCTCCTCCTACTGAACAGGCTAATGCTATTAGTACATTGGTTTGTTCTCCTAGTGATTATGACATCTTGGAAAATCAAGGGTTAATGGACTTTATTTCTCTAAATATTCCTATCTTTGGATTACCTATTATGAATTGTTCTTTAAATACTAACAAACCTGCTATTGTTGATGTTGTTCTTTATTCTTCTCATAATTAGGAAGATGTTGTTACTAATGTCAGGATTAATAATGATAACAATTTGGGTTTTAGTGAAAAGGATGGTTGAAAAAAAAATGCTAGACTTGGTATGAATAGTAATGTGACTAAAGATGAAGATTTGTTGGAGGAAGGTGAGCTTTCTCAAAAGGGTAAGGAAAAAGATGTGATTATTGACTGTAAGTCTCCCTCTACCTCTCAACTTAATTATGATGCTCTTACTGATACTAAGGAATTAGAATTTTCTGCTAAATGTTTTGCTAAAGATGACAATGATATTAGCTTTGCTAAAGCTCAAGGTAAACGTAGTAGGAAGAGTAAAAACCTTATTTTACAATCGAGTAGAAATACCCGTTCATAAAATATTCGTTAATTCTTATTTATTTATGTTTAAATCAATTATTTGGAATGTTAGGGGTATTGGGTGTGCTTCCTCTGGGTTGCGGGTTAAGAATCTTTATCGTATTCATGATATTTCTATTCTTGTCTTACTTGAACCTCTTGTCAATGTCTCTAATTTAATTAGTACTGCTAGATTTCATGGTTTTAAGCATGCTACGGCTAATTGTGCTAATAAGATTTGGGTTTTTTTGGAAAGATTCGATTCATATTGATATTATTGGAAATTTTACTCGAGTTATGCATTATAATATCGAAGTTTTAAATGTTAATTGTTGTGCTTCTTTCATTTATGTGGCTTCTTTTCGTGGTATTAGAAAAGTTCTTTATGAGCAATTAACTGACTTTCATAGTATGTGTCGTGTTCCTTGGTTGGTGGGTGGTGACTTTAATACAATCTATAATCCTTCTGAACATATTAGGGGATCTTCTCCTAATTTTTTTTCTATGGATGATTTTAATAATATGATTATGGATTGTAACCTCATTGACATTGGTTTTTCTAGTAACCAGTTTACTTGGAATAGAGGTCCACTACAGGAAAACAGCTCATTTCCGGCGGAATTTCCGGCGGAAATAAATTCGTTACAAATTCTGGCGGAATTTCCGACGGATTTTTTTTTGCAAATTTCCGGCACATTTTTTGACTGGTTTTCCGACGGATTTTTTCCGACAACATTTCCGGCGGACTTTCCGACAGATTTCCGACAGAAATTAAAAAATTAAATTATATTTTAATAACTTATTATCAAATTAAATTATAAAAATAACTTAAATTATAATTTAATTATTTAATAACAAAAAATTAAATGATTTAAATTAAAACTTAAATTATAATAATTTTTTATAATTATTTATTTTGTTAATTTAAGTTAAATAATTTAATAATTTATTGTTAAATTTAATTAACTAATTTAATAATTCATTGTAAAATTAAAATTTTTAATTTAAATAAAGGTTAACTAACTAATTAAATTAAGCAGATTTTGTTAAATTAAATTTAGTAAAGTCTAAGTTTTAATTAATAAAAAAAAATACTTTATCAGTTGTAGGTTAAATAAAATAAAGTCTAAACTTTAACAGGTTTTGTTTCCTGGGATAGGTGGCAGATGGCGCGAATGTAAGATGCTAGGCGCGCGAATGGGTCGCGGTTCGAACCTCGCCGAAGTCACTCAACGCAGCGGGCTCACGCGGGATCTCACACGCGGATCTCACGCCGGCGGGCTCACGCGGGATCTCACGCCGGCGGGTTCACTGCGAGGATGCTAGGCGGGCGGAATTTGGGGTGCAGCGGACAGGGGCTGGCTTTGAATATTTTTTTTTTTTAATTTTCTTTACTTTCCGGCGGAAAATAAATCCGCCGTCAATATTTTTCCAGCGGAAAATCCGTCGGAAATGCGCCGGAAATGTTTTCGGCGTATTATTTTACGCCGGAAGGCCTTTTACGACGCGCGTCAAACCGGCGCAAATATTTCCGCCGGAAATCCGCCGGAAATGCTAATTTCCGACGGATTTTGGCCAATTTTCCGGCGAAAATGTCTGCCGGAAAATGACATTTTTCCTGTAGTGGTCATTTATGACAAAGGTTGGATCGCATTTTATTTAATGATAATTGGATTAATTTCTTTAGCTCCATTTCTATTAAGCATCTTAGTCGGACTCTTTCTGATCATTCTCCTTTACTCCTTGCTCTGAATACTAGACATGTGAATTTTTTTCCTCAATTTTGGTTTCAAAATATGTTGCTTCAGCGTGATTCTTTTTTTAGTATTGTTCAGGAGAATTGGAATGCGCATTTGCATCTTGATAACTCTATTGTGGGTATGAATAGACTTTGGTTTAAGGTGAAAAGAATTAAGCAGCTTTTAAATTTGTGGAACCATAATATTTTAAAAAATATTTTTACTAGTATTTTAAATGCTGAAGAGATGGTCAATAATGTTGAGCTTAACCATCAAAGTTTTCCTTCAGATGCCAACTTTGCTTCAATTAGAGAGGCTAAGGCTAATCTCTTTAAACTTCATGCCCAAGAGGAAACTTATTGCAAACAAAAGGCTGCTGCTAAGCATCTGTTGGAAGGAGAAAAAATATGAAGTATTTTCATGCTTTGGTTAAACGAAAACGTGCTTCAAACTCTATCAATAAAATCACTCGTGAGGATGGTTCTGTTACTGAGGATACTGAGGAGATTGCCATGTTGGCTGTTCATCACTTTCAAGATAGGCTCAATAAGGTGTTTATCCCTAGTAATTTTGTCAACCCTGACATTATCGCCACTCCCATTTCTGTGGAGGATAATGATCTTCTTTCTATAATCCTCTCTCTTGAGGAAGTAAAAGACATTATTTTTGATATGAATGGTAACTCTGTGGTTGGTCCTGATGGTTTCACCACTAATGTTTTTCAAAAATCTTGGGGTATTATTAAGGATGGTCTTTTTGGTGTGATCTTGGATTTTTTTGCTGGTCATACTATGCCTAAATTTTTTTCATCCACTTCTATTGTTCTTATCCCTTGGAATAATAATACTAGTATTTGAATGACTTTAGACCTATTAGTCTTTGCACTTTTTTCAATAAACTGCTTTCCAAAATTCCTAAGATTATTTCTTCTTTTCAAATGGGCTTTGTTAAAGGTCATGCCATCTATAACAATATTTTGTTGGCCCAGGAATTTTGCAATGATTTGGATGTCAAGGTGAGGGGTGGTAATTCTATCCTCAAGCTTGATATTTTCAAAGCCTATGATAATATTAGTTTGCAATTCATCTATAACATCCTGCATTTATTTGGTTTTAACTTGACTTTTATTAACCTTATTAGAAATTGCATTGAAGGTTCTTTTTTCTCTATGATTATCAATGGTAAGAGCTCTAGTTTCTTTAAATCTTCTCATGGTTTAAGGCAAGGTGACCCTATGTTTCCTGCCCTTTTCACTATTGCTGTTGATTATCTTTCTAGAAGCATTGCTAACCTGCTTGAAAATCACCCCAATTTTTAATTCAGGACTAGGGGGATTTCCTATATCTCACCTTTATTTTGCCTATGATTTTATCATTTTTATGAATGCTTCTCGTAACAAGATTAATAAACTTATGGATTTATTTCATCACTTTCACTCTGTTAGTGGTTTTTCTTTGAACAATCAGAAATGCTGCTTCATTGTTTCCAATAATATGCATATTGATAGTATCTCGATGATTAAAGACCTTACTGGGTTTATGCATGGCCAGTTACCTATTAAGTATCTTAGAATCCCTCTGTTTAAAGGTAGAAAGAAATCTTTTTTGTTTGATGATTTAATTACCTCTGTTCATAATAAAATTCAGTCTTGGGATTCTAATTTCTTGAGTTTTGGGGTAGGCTCACTCTCATTAGAAGTGTTCTTTGTTCTCTCCCTGTCTACTCTTTCAAACCTTGCTTCCTACTAAAATGGTGTGCAAGAGAATTAATAAAATCCTTAACAAGTTTATTTGGAAAGGTACTAGTAGTAACACTAAAAAATTTTTTAGGCCTCTTGGGATAAGTGTTGTGGGGTTTTAAAAGAGGGAGGCCTTGGTTGTAAAAGCATGGCTGACTTGGCCCATGATTTTTCCTACAAATTATGATTTACTTTTCATGTCAAATTGTCTCTATGGGCTAAATTTATGTTCTCTAAATATTGTGTGGGAAAGCATCCTTCTATTTATGCTTTTAATATTGGTGATTCTAAAATTTGGCAGAGGATGTATAAGGTCAAGTGGGAGGTGGAGTTTCATCTTACTTGGGGCCTAAGGAGTGGTAATATTTTCTTATGGCAGGATCAATAGTTAAGCTCTTGCTCTATTGACTCCCTTATTAATTATACTTATACTACCGCGGTTAAGGTTAGTTTCTTTATTAATGATAACTGTTGAGATTATGACAAGCTTACTAATGTGCTTTCGGATTGTATCATTTAAAAAATTCTCACTCTACCTATTAACTTTGAGTCTAATGATGTGTTTTTATGCAAGTTGGCTAGTGATGGCTTGTTTAGATTAAAAGATGCTTGGCATGATTTTAGACCTAAGAAAGTTGTTACTTCCATTTATTCGATAGTTTGGCATAAAAGCATCCCTTCTACTGTTTCTACTTTCATTGCGAGAATATTACATAGATTTATTCCTACGGAAGACAATTTGATCAAAAGAGGGTTCGTCCTTCCTTCTAAGTGTCAATGTTGTTTTCATTTGGAAAGTATGCATCATGTTTTTGTTTCTAGGTCTTTAGCAATTAAAACTTGGTGTTATTTTGATGATATCTTCAAATTAAATGTTTTTAATGCAAATATGTCTACTTATGCTCTTCTCAATGCTTGGTTTGTTAACTTTAAAGGCCACATTAAAAATGTTACCTTCTCCCAGATGTTATGGTTTCTTTGGTTGGAAAGAAACAACAATTTATTTAATGGTATTAAAATGGACTCTCTAAGGGTCATTAAAAATGTGAAAGATAAATTACTTAGTTTGGTTTCTGTTAATTTGCTTTCTATTAAAGGTTTCAAAAATTGTTATGATGTTGCTTCTGATTTAGGTATCAGGTTGGAGGTGTCTTTGCTTCCTTATCTTCCTCGTCTGGTTTCTTGGGTTAAATCTACTGTGGGTTGTCTCAAGCTAAATGTTAGTACTGAGTATGAGAATAGCAAAATGGGGTGTGGCGGTATCATCTGAGGTTGCCATGGTAATGTTATTCTTGACTTTGTGGGACCTCTTAATGGTAATCCTCGTCTGGCTATTCTTACTTCTATTCTTTATGGGTTAAAAAGTTGTATGTCCCTTGACATTGCCAGTATTACTATTGAGATTGAGCCTTCTCTTAATATTCAATGCTTATTTAATGATGTGGACTTGATTTGTGACCCTGAGGCTTTTTATGTTATCAGGGATATTAAGCATTTGATGATTTTCATCTATGTTGACACTTCTCATGTGCTTAAGGAAGGCAATGCTTGTGCTATTTGTTAGCTCGATTTGGCACTGGGACTGATTTTATAGACCTTGTGAAAACCAATGCTCCTGCTCCATTTAAAGGCCTCTTAAGATTGGACAAAATTTCCTAACTGTATATTATAACTTAATTTTCTTCCATTTGGTTTTCGGTTATGTTTGAGTTGTCCAACTCTGCTGGTTAGATTCGGTTTCCTAGCCCTTTTCTGGTTTTTTTTTCTGGTGGTGGGTGGCCTTGTTTTCTCAGTTTTTATGGTTCTCTTCTGGTTGTGCTGTGGTGTTTTCAGGTTGAGCAATGATTGTAACCTTCTTTTGATGAGTTGTTTTGCTCTCCTCCCTATGGCTCTGGGTGGGCAGGAGTTTGTTGGCTTTGGGAGTCTTGGCTTCTCAGGTTTTTGGGTGTGGCTGTTTCCTCGGCTGCTAGTGGACTTGGTTTTGCTGGAACATTATTGGGATGTTGTCAGGTGCACTGCTGGTTTCTTTTTGGTAGGCTTTCTTTTCTCTGTTGTGTTTTTTAGGTGCTCTGTAATATCTAGTTTGGGCTCTTAGATGTTATGCTGGTTGATCTAGGCTAGCTGTGCTTTCTGGGGACTTTGTTATTGTGAGGGAGGTGGCTTTCTGGTGGGGGTGGATGCCTCTTGGTGTGGTGTTTTCTGGCTTTTCCTGTTATGTTGGGGGGTGGTGGTGCGTGCTGGGGCCTTGGGGCTGGATAGAGCGACATCAGGTCTTACCCTATGATGTTAGCATGTTTCATTCTTTCCTGAGCTCTTCTTGCCTGATCCCCTCTGGCATTACCTGATTGTTTTTTTTGTTTTGGTGACTTGTTTTTGGTTCCACACCTATTTTTATTGGAGTGAGCTACATACTATGTTTGGTTATTATGCTTTGTGGTGGTTTCCCTTCTCTGATATGTTTTCTGGGTGCTCTGTTAGTTCTGGTTTGGGCTTTTGGGTGTTATGCTCTTTGGCCGTGGCTTTCTGTACTATCTGGGGTTTTATTGTGGTGGGGAATGTTGCTTTCTGGAGTGATGGGGGGTGTTTGGCTCTTTGGGCGGTGGTTGCTGGCTTTACCTAGAGTACGGGGGGTGCTTGCTAGATCTTTTGGGCTGGATGGAGCGGGATTAGATATTACCCTATGATGTTGGTGTGCTTTATTCATACCTGAGCTCTTCTTTCTTGATCCCCTCTGCATTGACAGGAGTTTTCTTGTTTTGGTGACTCATTTTTTGTTCCACATCCCTTTTTATTGTTGTGTGATGGGTACTATGTTTAGTATTGTAATTTGTGGTGGTTTAGCTATTGTGCTAGCTAGTTATTTCTGTTCTGCTTCTACCCGTGGCTATTTGTTTGGGATATTTTGATTTCTCTATCTTTTTGGAGGAAGTCCTATTACTTTAAGAGGACTAAGATGGCTACTTATTCTGTTTACATGATTGATTGTAACATTCTTCATTGGTGGTACTTTCTATTCCATTCCTGTTGGTTATTTTTGTGCATTTTTTGATGTATTTTTTTCTTTATTTTGCCGGACCTTTCTTGTGTAGTTCATTGTTCTACTCATTTTTTGATCAGGGAGCTCACGTTGAAAGCTTATGTTAGTTACTTCCCCTCTTTTTGGGCGCCCCTTCTTGTGCACCGTAGCTTGTTTCTAGGATTTCTTGTATTTTGGCGTAGCAGGGACCTTGAGCTCATAGGGTTTTTTATTTTTACTCTTGTAGCTCTTTTGAGCAGTAGAGAGCTCGAGGTCCCTTTAATAAGGACCTTGTATTTTTGAATTTATATCAACGCATATGTCCCTCTGTGAGTTTCCCCTAAAAAAATGATCGCCCATATAATCCTAAATTACTGTGTGGGAGCTAATGATTGATTGATATTTCTAAGGAGCTCTTTATTGAAAATCACAAGGAAGCTCGACTCAATTACTCATTGAGCGGCTTGTGAGGCGGGCTCGGATGCGAATGCGAGATTGCAGGGCAAGTTCGGACTCAGATGTGAACACATGATCATAGGTGGAATGCCGGGGCGGACATGGACGCGAGCTTAGATACAGAACGAGGAGGATGCGGGCTTAGAAGCAGAACGAGGCGGATGCAGGCTCAAACGAGGAACGAGGGGGACGTTGAAAAAAGTGAATGTGAGCTTAGATGCAGAAAGAGGCGGACACAAAATCGATGTGGACGAGTCTAGCAAGGATGCAAAATTGAAGAGGACACGGACTGTCGAGCTCGAGCTCGTCTTTGAGCTCGACTCGAGTTCGAGCTCAAATTTTGGCTCAGGTGTCAAGCTCGAATTATGCTTGACTCAACTCGTTTGCATCCCTAATTGAGGATGCTTTCTTTATGGAATATATCATGTTATGAAGGGTTGCTTTTTTGTTTGTTTTGATCTGATTCCCCTCAACGAATTATATTAAGTATTTTTTTATCATCTCGGATGATAAATATTAAATCATTGATGATTTATTAAAATTTAGAAAATTTTTAGTCCATTTTTAAAAATTTTTGTATCTATTAAATATAATTGTAATCTTATAAGTTTTTTTTTGTTTCTTTTATACCTCTTGATAGCAAACAAAGAATTAGCGGAGGCGGATACCGAATCTAGCCACTTGATGAGCTTGTATTTAGTGTCACGATCGAGCTCGAGCTCGTCTTTGAGCTCGAGCTCGAATTCAAGCTCATATTTTGGCTCGTGAGTCGAGCTCGAATTAGGCTTGACTCAACTCGTTTGCATCCCTAATTGAGGATGCTTTCTTTATGGAATATATTATGTTATGGAGGGTTGCTTTTTGTTTGTTTTGAGATCTGATTTCCCTCAATGAATTATATTAAATATTATTTTTTTGATCATCTCAGATGATAACTATTAAATCATTGATGATTTATTAAAGTTTAGAAAATTTTTAGTCCATTTTTTTAAAATTTATTTATCTATTAAATATAATTGTAATCTTATAAGTTTTTTTTGTTTCTTTTATACCTCTTGATAGTTTTTTCTAGGTGAAGATTATAATCATAATTAAAGTTTTTCCTCATAAAAATGCTCAACGTGCCCTTAATTACCCCTACCAACAGAAAAGGCTCGCTCGTGTTAGTGGACCCCACATCCACTACATCCTAGGAAGAGGTGGAGATGTTGGTGGACCAGTCCGTAGTCAATAGTGGCATTCCTTTTCCGAGCACGTGTAATATGAGTGCACGTGAAGGGTATTTTAGTCATGTAGTATCCCCACGTACCACGTCTTTCGGCCTTTAGCCTGGATAACTTTTTTAGGAAAAATTTAGCCTGGATAACCACCTCGCGTTTTCCTGGTTTACCGGTCCCACTTAACCCTCGACCGTTACATGAACACGTTACGTAAGCCACGTCCAAAGGAGCATTTACGTTGACCAATCCATTCCGTAACAGTTAACATCAATTAAAGAAATTAAATCAATCGTAAGGAAATTTGAGCTAAACCAAAATTTAATTGGATTATTTTTAATTTGCATATGTAATAAAAACATTAAATCATTTTCTTACAAAAATTAAAAATTTTTACATTGAAAATTGAAAAAATAATATGCGCCCACTACCATAAAATAAATAGAAATATGTATTTAGTAGGCTTAATTTATTTGATTTATAAATTAGCTAAATTATTTAATTTTAATTTAAAATTAAAAGTTGAACCAATCAACCAAATCATTAAATCAAATAGAGCTTTAGCTTGAAAATAATATAATAAATTTTATAAAGAAAATTAATTATTTTTAAATTTATAATAAGGAAAATTTATAAAGAAATTTAATTTTTTTTTAATTTATATAAAGTATATTAAAAAAATTAAATATTTAATTAAAATTATAATTTAAATAATTTATTTTAATGAATTTCGGCTATCAGCTAAAAGGTAATCATATATATATATATATATCATATGTGTAAATTTATCTTAATTGGTCTAAATATTAA